>NC_051444.1:5015436-5043842 GCF_001649575.2 Kryptolebias marmoratus
AAACGAAATAAACATTTGAAATATATGAGTTTGTATGTAATGTATGAATATAATATACAAGTTTCACTTTTTAAATGGAATTACTGAAATCAATCTACTTTTTCATGATATTCTAATTTTATGACCAGCACCTGTATTAGCTGAAGCCTAACTGATTTCTGAGTGTTTTCACCAAAGCCACCATCAAGCCGTACAGCCGTGTTTTGCACAGCCAATTTCTGAAAATCACAGCCTATTTTTGTGTGCATGGCTTGCAAAACTGAACTCAACTTTGTGAATATTTTGATTTAAAAAAAAAACTGCAGTAAATTTGAGCAAAGCTACAAGCCTCTTTGACTCACACAAAGAAATTGTGAACCCCTGCATATGTTTTGAGACACTCTGCAGATATGGTTTGCAAACTGTTCTCCAACAGTTGCAGCCCAGTGGGACAGTGGCTTATAGACGACACTCCTTAAGAGATCCACATTTTTAAGCTATTGTTCGAGTTGAGCTAGTTTGTGTAAAGTGTGGACACTCTGACCTCCACTAGAGCAATTTATCTATTACTATTAACACTTATTTTCACTGTTTGCTGGAGTGTTTAATGCAATTGGCATTCAGCTCATCTGACTGTATGGTTTTAAACCTTTTGATCCACTGAAAAGTAGCCTAGTTACTCTGGTGTTCAGTTGGTTTTCATATTGATCTCTTGAACTCCAGTCCCTCATTCTGATTCACTTCACTGATTAGATCAATATGGAGTGAGACACTCGTTCTGTAATCACGACCAAACCAGCTCTTCATTTGGAGAGCAGTACTCTCTAAAATGATGTTGTAACCTTAAGGCAGACATGAACACACTCACCTACACACCAGCACAGAGACGACCCCAGAGACCCTTCTTTTTGCATGCCCTGTGCACTCGATGCTATAATTGCTTAACTCTGAAGGTCGCATTTGTGAACACAGAGATGGAGAATGCAGGTGATGTCAGTGCATGTGGGAATTTACTATTTTAATGCATTTTTTACACACTTTATTAATAATTAAATTATATCTGCAACTCAAAGTTACAAGCACTCAGTTTTTGACACCGGGTTTTTATCGCTTTTGATAACTTGTCACCTTAGAACATTTTTATGCAGTTGTGTTTTAGTGAAAGCCTGTCAAGCTCTCAGCAGTAGTTAAGACTGAAAGACATACTAAATTGTACTGTACAGTCAGTTACTTGATTTTTCTGAAAGCCACCTGAAATAAGTGGAAACCAAGAAAAATGTTCAAAGACTTGTGTGTTTTAGATGCTGGCAATAAAAGCTGCATCAGGCTTTGCCCAGAAATTCTCATTATTGTCAAAGCAAGCCGACTGAGACAAATTGTTTCCAGATTTATAAGCTCAGCAAACCACTCAGTGACCAGTTATACCCAGAGGATGGAAGGTAATGCCATCTTGGAGGAGCAGACTGCCAACTTCACTTGAAAAATGTTTAACTTAAGATCCTCATGGCTCACTTTGTTAGTAATTGCCCTTGTTGTGTAAGTGTTTTCAATTTCTGCGAGGGGAATCAAAACCCAACAAAATAAACATCACGCCTGCTTCAGCTGATAATGTTCCTTTTGTTGTCTTTGTGTTCAAATTTTGACAGGAGCTGTAGGATCGCCTCTTCCAGGTGTGGATGTTCGAATTGTCATGAACAACACGACCAACGCTATTATTGTGGAGGGAAATCACAAAGAAACTCGGGTAATCAATAAACAACAATATAAGAAGACGATTCCTCCCCCAGGCTGAGGATGCTGTGTAGAAATATTGTACATAAAACAATAGAACATAAAGATACAAGTCATGAAACAACAATTATCCTGCAGAGACAATGTCTTTGTCAAGGTGTTAAGATTAACAATTTATCTGCTGCACATCAATGATAGCTTTTTTTTGATAGAAGAGTAGGAAGCAGTATAAGGTTTCACAGAAAGTTCTTCATTAGCTGGAGGTTGGCTCCCTACAACCCAGAAAGAGGAAGCAGGTAAAGACAATGGATGGACGGATGTAGTTCTTTATTAGGCTGTCTCCGTACCAGGGAATTTTAAGAAATTAGTTGAACAAAAAGAAAAGAGTGGTTACTGAGTGTGTTTAATTTTTACTCTGCTTGTATGCTTTGTATGAAGATTTGTAGTTTGTATGAAGATCATTTATAAATTAATAAATGTCAATAAGATCGATCAGAAAGTATTTTGGCTTGTTCAAATGCACAGCTTTCTTTTCTAACGGCTCAAAAACTGCTGCTATTTGGGGATTTTAAGGGTTTAAACTACAAATTGACTCAAACATGGTGGATGGGCTGGAAAAAAAACAGTATCCCAGTCACTACACATAGTTTGATAACACTAGAAATTAACTTGACACGAGTGTTAATTTCACCTATTAGTTTTTGTCTGGTTTTAGACGATGCTGCTACAGATTATTTAGTTTATTAATAAATCAGTTGGCTTATTTAAGATAAACTCATGTCCTATAAACTTTCTCTTTATCTGATGTTTTCTTTTTTTTCCCACATCTCGCAGGTCCGTCCAGGTCTGGAGGGTAAGGAAGGGGAGCTGCTAGTCCGAGGTCCGTCTGTGTTTAAAGAGTACTGGAACAAACCTCAGGAGACCAGAGAGTCTTTTACAGATGATGGCTGGTTCAAAACAGGTACCAAACCTTTTTCTTCTTCTTCTCCCCCCCTCTTTATCCTGACTCACTCCTCTGCAGTGTACGTGCACGCACTCATCGACGTGCTTCCTGGAAAGGGAGTGAATTCTGCTTATTGCAGCTACATGATTGGCGCTGTCAGGGCACTTTACCGAAGGAGGAAAGATGTCAGACGAGCTTTTCACCCATGTTGCAGACTGGACTTTAAGGATATGATTTTAACCACTTAAAAAGCAGGAGTGCGGTGATGGTAGTAAACACACAAACACACACATACTGAGCTTGTGTGACTACTCGGTGTGTGTGTGTGCACATTTTAGGGCACTATGAGGGAGTGATAAATGGACTATGTGTGTTTTTGGTGCTGCAGGGCATTTTTCCTCCTAAGTGGCTGTGACTGCTCTGGGTCTTGAGGAACCAAGTAATGCTCTCCTCCTCTGCTTCCCTCTTTTTTTTTTTTTTTCTTTACTGTGTGTGTGGTAGCACAGAGAGAAGCTGCCATCAGAGGCTTTCCCTCCCTGCAGGCTTGCACTTCTTATTTCCCCCCTGAAAGGAGCCATGCTTTACTGCAAAACCACTCGGAGACAGGCTTTAAGTTAACGTGGGGAATGCTGAGGTGTGCAGGGTGGGGAGGGCAAACAAAAATGGACTTCTGAGGTGTAATGTAGATGTCAGGAAATGAGAGCCAGAAGCAAAAGAATGACTAGTTATAGAGCTTGGAGATGTGCTGCCGGTAGAGTTTGAAAGAGCGGACTCCAAGCGCCGAAGGTGGATTCAAACAAGGAAGGAGCTGGATGAGGAGCTGGGGCTAGCACAGGAGGATGGAGTGATTGAGAGTAAAGTGGGGCCTGACAGTCAGGAGAGAAGGGCAGAATGTGTTTAATTGGCTTTGCAGGCTGTAAGGACAGAGATCCAGAGCGCAGCGCGTTGCTGTCACACTCCATTACAGCCGCCGGCCACATAATGAGAGGCGCTGCAATCAGCTTCGCACAGACCGCTCCCTGAAGCCACACGGACAGACACACACTGTGGACAACTCTGGAAGAAGCTATCAAACATCCTCCTTTGCCCACCCAGCTCCTCAAACTCCCAACCTCAGCATGCACATTCACAGAGTTAGGAACCAGAAGAAGTTTTTAGCTTTTCAGGCTTTCAGGAGTAACAGGTCTGTTTTTTTATACCAGTAGGGGCAGTGAAAGCATTTTGAAATTTCTGCTCTTTTTCATTTTAACTAAAAATTTGAATGAGCAGCTGCGTTAAACATATATTTTTTTAAATTGGAAACAAGTTCACTCATTAATAAAACCTCCGTTTTAGTATTACCATCCTCAGTGCTGCATAATGCTGTTAATGGCTTCAAAACCTTTAATTTGCATCTTTTAATTTGGTGTTTCTACAGGTTTAAATCACATTTAAAGTGGAAACAGAAAGGAAAACCTTACCTACCTTTATTTCTGAAGCGATGGTTCGCATCCATCAGCTGACAGTGTTACATCGTTACGTCTTGTTGGACGAGCTAGCAGGACTGCTTAGAAGTGAAGGAGCAACAACAGTTCAGAAATCTTTGCTGGCTGATGAGGATGTCAGCACTGCGTGTTTGACACGAAGAAGAAGAAGTCTGACCAGAATATACAGCTAATTGGTGGGCTGACAGGTGAATAAGAAGAGGAGGCAAACAAGACAGGCAAAGAATAGTGCGGAAGGAATGTGAGACTTTAGATCAATAAGTTTTCAGCTGGTCAGAGGTGTCTTCTTCAGAGTCAGCAGGTGCTGCGCACATGATTGGCAGCTCTATAGGGAAGCTGTCACCCGAGTGCTCTCCTTCCACTCATCTTCACAAACATCTCTGAGCTCATTGATCCCCTCTCGCTTTTTTAACTTTCCTTTTTGTGCTCTGCAGTAGAGTTCGTCCGCTGACCAGACCCGCAATAAGTCGATCAGATGCTGAAATCTTTTCTTAATGGATTTGATGTGTAACAAGAAGTGAGACGACTTCGAAGTGGTGCTTTAAATTTGGCTTTGGGTGATGTTGTTCAATCAAAAGAAGCCAGTTTGAGAAAAAAAAGGATTGTCCTTTTTTATTTCTTGATCTGATGAACGCATGAAAAAGGAAGGATTTGTAGGAGGAGAGAAAAGTTTAAACATTATATAAATGTTCAAATTTTGCCTTTCAGTGATAAAAATGGACTGTTGGTTGAAGGAGACAGTGAGGAGGAAGTTGAGCTTGGGGGCAGACTATTAGCCAGGACTTATCTGAGGTTTCATTTAATTAACTAGAAGAGACTCAGGCTCAGGGGCACAAATGTTAACAAGAGGGTTAATCTTGGTAATTTTACCTCAGTTTCTCACTCTTAATGACTTATTTCAACAGAACCTTATTAATCTGGGCCATCTGAATCCTGTAAGTGCTATAATTAGATATAAATTAGGTCAATTAGATTTTAGTTTGTGTCCAGCTAATCTATCAGACTAATGTCGTGAGCATCATGTACATTGATGCAGATTTTGTTTTTGTCATTTTGATGACAGGCTCAGTTCTGTTTGAGCATTGTACAGCTGCAAATATGAATAATCTGAGACTTTGTGTGAAATATAAATAAAAAAAGGAATGCAATGATTTGCAAATCTCATAAACCCCATATTTTTATTCATAATTGAACATAATTAACATATCAAATGTTAAAACTAAGAAATTGCACCATTTTTAAGAAAAAATAAAGTAATTTTGAATTTTATGGCATCAACACATCTCAAAAAAAGTACAAAAGACTAAAAGTATGTGATACAAATAAGACACAACTGGAGGAGCATTTTGCAACTAATTAGGGTAATTGGCAACAGGTCAGAAAAAGGACTGGGTCTAAAAAGATAATTTTAGAGAAGTTGAACCTCTCCGAAGTAAAGATGGGCAGAGGGGCACTTCATTAAAACCAGGTTCTGGTTCTGTTCTGCTCAGGAACACTTCCACAGATCATCGTCTGTAAACACAGTTCACCGTGCCATCCACAGATGCTGCTTAAAGCTCTATCAGGCAAAGAAGAAGCCAGATGTGAACACCATCCAGAAACGCTGCCGTCTTCTCTGGACCAAAGAGGAGAACTGTTCTGAGGTCAGACAGATCAAAATTAGATTATTATTTAGTTTAGTCACAGTGGAGAGGACCATCCAACCTGTTATCAGCACACAGTTTAGAAGCTTGCCTCTCTGATGGTATAGGGATGCATTAGAAGCTATGGTACAGGCAGCTTACACATCTGGAGAGGACTCAGGACTGTGGAACATCTAGAATCCTACATCAGACAAGACTGGGACAACACATACCCATAAAATTCAAATTTTCTTTATTTTTTCCACAAACGGTAAACAATTTAATGCTTTTGTTCCATTGGGAGTAAAATATGGATTTATGAGATTTAGCAAATAACTGCATTCTGTTTTTATTTACATTTTACACAACGTCCCAACGTCTTCAGAGTCGGTGTTGTGTTTAGGATGAGTAATTGTGTGTTTGCTTGGGTTTGAATGAGAGAAATGTCACCCCAGCTGAAAAAGGTGAGCTTCTGTTCTTCAGGCAAACAGAAAGGGAGAATTGTGACTCATATCCTGCAGAGCCATCACTAGTCATTTGTGTGTTGCACTTTTGCTCCCAGCTGCGCTCTCCTCCCTCCCTGCCTTCGCTCTTCTCTACGCTCCCAATGTCATATTTTACTCCAAGTCACACTGTGTCCTC
Organism: Kryptolebias marmoratus; assembly: GCF_001649575.2. Lineage (NCBI taxonomy): Eukaryota > Metazoa > Chordata > Actinopteri > Cyprinodontiformes > Rivulidae > Kryptolebias > Kryptolebias marmoratus. The sequence goes on from NC_051444.1 coordinate 5,021,838, forward strand.
CTAACTCCAATGTCAGAGCTCCCAGTGGGATTTGTTCGACATCCAGCCCCCCTACCAGTGCTTTGTTTGAATCGGCCGTCCCTATAACATTTACAGTCAAGATGTCAACCCATGGAGCTCCTTGTTTTATTAACAACACTTGCAGGTAAATCTTGTTAAACATCACTTCATGTGAGCCGCTGAACTCTGGGAGGGGGGTTAGCAAACTGTCGAAGCAGCTTTTTTTCTTTCCTTGACTTTTATTCAGCTGTTCTGGTCCAAAGCATAAAAACAAAATGCTAATCGGATTTTTGATATCTGGCTACTCCATGTTCTCTTGATTGAGATCAGGTTTGTGTGATTAAGTGCAGAGTCGGCGCATGTAAACGGCAGTTAAATAGTTTCCCTGATGAACATGGCCGATCTGAGACACACATCAATCCTCAAGTTCAGTCTGTTATCTGCTGCTGAAGAGGCAGCCCAAGCAGCGAGTACAATCAGAAGCATTAACATAAAGCAATTCAAGCTCCTTTAATTTCATTATATTAAACAAATTAGATCACTCATCCAAGTGCAAAGTGCCTTCTTGTACGATATTAATTACTAAAAAAGGAGCTGTGACAAAAGTTAAGGATGATAAATAATGTCAGTGCTGAGATTTCACTGCTTGGCTGTCTGTTATTTATCCTCATTAACTCTTCCATCTCGGCTTTGGGGCTTTAATGTGGAACATTAATATTCATATATGCTAAGTGTTTACAATTGCTCTGAGAAGAGGCATGACTCACATTTAGACCTCTCCCATCTTGGTTCAGATAAGACTGTCATTTCTAAAGAGATGAAGAGCGCTGGGCTTTAACCCACTGTCTGAGAGTTTAGACTGTGCTGAATGTGACGACAAACCTTGACTCCACTTGTACCTTCATGGGAAGGAGTAGCATCTCCTCACAAGGCTCCCGACTCACACTGTAGTAATCCTTGTGCAGTGGCCCGTACAATAAACACTGCAGGGCCGACAAACAGAAGTTTTTGGAGTTATTCCTTTGGTTTTTAAAGGTTTGCCAAGTGCATTCAAGCCCCTTTCCACATGGAAAAGGAGTTTTAAGAGCCCATAACTGGAATTTTTCAAAGCCAAGTTCTGAAGAAGCAATATATTTGAACGCGGCCGTCTTCTGGACATCCTAAACTCATTTTGAAAACATTGTCATAGACCCACCTCTAACCTAACCTACGACAGATGACGTGCTCCTGTTTGTGATGCTGGATCTAGTTGCTCAATTCCAGTAAAACCTTCATGATCGGTTTTACTTCAGTGAACAGACAAGGCTGATGAACAGTAAAACTGCTATGAATAGAGCAAAAAAACCTCATTATTACATCAAATATTATACTTTCTACAGTACTATACTGTCAACAATTCTAAAGCAAACATTGCAGAAGAATTTTTAAGAAATACAAGTTTGTTGTGGGCTAGAATGTAAATCTACTGTGTGCAGATCTGTAATGTAGTTTAATTATTCTGTTGGTCCTTTCTTATGTGACTTTTTAAACAGATATGGAAAGCTTTGTCATATGTTCAATATATAAATATTAAAAAAAAAACACAACTCATTTATTAATTCATGTATGTGATAATTGTCAGAAGTGAAGCAAGCACCAGGTCAAAGAGGCCTTGTTGAAAATGATGAAATTGAGCTTTACAGTACGCTGGCATTCGCTCTGAGGACTATGTAGTGGCATTGAATTTATAGGTTTTTATCACTATAAACACAAGAACCTTGTTTTCCAGGAACTTTATAAAGAGTCCTTAATGAAAAGTCTTTATTTAAGGTCATTCTGGGTTTTTTTCCACCCTTAGAGCTGCAGCCTGTAAAACCTTGAGAACACCATATGCAATATTATGTTCTGAAAACAAATTTGACCTGACTTCTTCATTGTCAGGTGTCGTCATGGCAACAGTTTGACATTGAAGTTGCTGAAAAGAATTTTCTCAGTTAGATTGGTAAATCTAACTGAAAAGAAAACAGGACTTCATGTGCATTTCACTTAATTTGTGAAACTGCAACATATCCTCAGTATTTCTGTGAGTAAAGGACTGTTTATCCTGTTTGGGTGTGAGGAAACTGGAATGGCTTAAACTCAAATTTACATATACTAGGACTGATTTGTTTGCTTTTGATGCAGAAAAAGTTAGTGTTTATTTCTTATTTTATCTCATAAATTCTAGGTAATGATTTGAACATACAAATAAATTCATTTTAGTTCAAATGTTTTGCATCATGTTGTTTCATTTTATTATATTTGCTCATTATCTTGATAAGCCTTTGACCTTTAAAACACTTGGTTTATTTTCTGTGAGAGCAGAAGTTTTTGTGCGAGGTTAGAAAGTCCTGACAAACTAATAACGCCACAGAAACTGTTTTTGTGCATTTTTTTTGTTGCCTCTCTCCTTTCAGTGCGTCTGTAATGCTACTGCCAGCAGCCTGAAATGTTTTTGTTTTGTTGCCCTTTGTCATATGTCACACTCTGCCCTTTTCTTTCAGACATTTTTTTGTCTAAGAAAAGCAGCTTGTTTGGGCTGTCTCTGTTGTTTTGTTTTGAAAAGAGATTTTTAACCCTGGTGCAGACAGTTTTATTGAACAAAATTACTGATGTGAAAAAAAAAAATATGCCACATATTTTCCTTTGAATATCGTTAAATTGTCATTTTTCTGAGATGTTAGAAATCATCAGTGTGGAGCCCCCCCATTCTGCTTCCCTGCCAGCTACAAGTGTTTGTTGAGCAGGTACTCGGGGCGAGATGCAAACAGTTCATCTGATGATAAAGGAAGTGACAGGTTGGTGCAGCCAGGTGGCTCTTACCTGTCCTTAGCATCAACCAGAGTATTTCAAATTTAGTCTCATAAGTAGGTATTAAACAGATCTTTTAAATTCAAATTTGTGTTACACTACAGATATTAAGGTGTTCTGGTGTTTGTGTGTTTTAGCAGGTGCTGAGAAATGTGCTTTAAAACATTCGTTTGGTCAAACCACCTTTATTAATAGAGCTTAGTTAAAAAATAACATAAGCTAAGATAGCCTGAGTAAGCTAAAGAATTAAAATAATATAACAGACACACAAGTCTGAATCGAACATTACATGAAACTATGACAAAATACAAATGAAATCAATCCATTAAATCATGGTTTAGAGGAGAATTTGTCACTGAATGGTTATATGTTCAGTTTATTGATAAAGCAATTGATAATTAGGCATTAAATTGAAAAGTGCAAAGTCACGAAGAACAGACAAAATCTGTACACTATTTCTTTCATATTGCTGGTTAAATTGTTTTTTTTTATTAAGATTTTGTGATCTGGTTCTAACTATGAGGTGCATTTATTTACCAACAGGAAGAGCCAAAGTGACTAAAAGTGTGTGCTTACTCACACTTGTCCGATTCCACCATATTTGTTTACCTACACAGAACACAGACAGACTAATATTGGTCAATCACATGACTCAAGCTTCCACTTGGTTGTCGACAAATTCAGCTTTGTTTACATTAAGTGCAGACCTGCACTTTAGAAGTGAACTTTTAAACTTCACCATTTCGTATAGTTCATAGTTTGCAATGAGTCCCTTCAATTAAAGTGACTCGTTACTCGTTGTATATAAACAAGGAAATAGACCAATGTTGTGTCGGGATGAATTAAACACCAGCTCCTGTGACACAGAAAGGAGAAGCAAGTAAACTGGATGGATGGATGGATGGATGGATGGATGGATGGATGGATGGATGGATGGATGGATGGATGGATGGATGCTAATAAACATCTCCTTCTGATGCAATCTGAGGAAACGATTTATGGACTTGGAACTTTCTTGAAAATTGTTCAGAGACATTTTCATTTTGTCATGAACCTAAATAAATAAAAGGAAATTGAAATAAGATGAAACCATAAATAACATTCCATAAAAGATGATCAAATTATATCTGTTGTTGTTTAATGTACAGATGAGGGAAGATTTAAGATGCAAAATCAGATGTTTACTAAGTTTACTGCTACAAAATGAATTTTGCTTTTATATTTTAGGTTGTTATTTCAAAGCTGCCTGCACTTCAGTAATTGCAAATATTTAATTTATTTTCTTTTGTTCTTCAGCTTGTTCATTATATTTTACTTGGTTTATTACAGCATATTTCAGGAATGCAATAATAAGTCTATTTAGATTTTTCACCAAATATAACAATGTTTCAACGAAGGTTACAGTTTTTTGTTGAAAATTTCAACCTCCGCAGATGCCGATAACACACTTGTTTGCAAAATGTTTTTCCTGTTAATAAAATTACACTTAATGACTTGAAACAATTTAGCAGCTATTTGCTTCTGTTTGAGTTAAACCATAACATGCTCTGCAAGGCCAACAAATGCAATTTTACATTCTGCTTTCTGAAAGACATCACAAAGTTTTCTGTGCCCTCCATCCTCAGTTACATTCTTGATCTGTTTTTATTTCTTTATTTTCTCCTCGCTGTGTGCCTTCACTGTCTTTAATGCCTCGGAATGAGATGAAAGCCCAGTGCAATTAGGCTTCTTATCGTTTTAATTAAGAAAGCCATTCGGCCATATCTGCCTCAGACGCCATCACACATAATGGCAGAGACTCTTGATGCCTGAAGTAGTGATTGTGTGTGTCTGTTATGTGTGTGTGCATTCAATATGTGTATAAATGTGTGTCCTATTAACACACTTCCTAAAAATCTCTCTCCCGCCTTGCTTTCCTCTTCTATCAGTTTGAGTTCTCCAATCGTTATTCCCACTCGAGCATCTCTTCAAATGTGCCGATCTATCCTACATTTATTTCCTTCTGCTCAAAGAGACAAGGTCAAACAGACCTGTGTAAGTATTTTAAACTCAATCAGGCTGCTTTGTCTCAGTGTCTTCCTTGCAACCCTTTGTCAAAGATTGCTTCATTGTTGTTGTTTTCTCTCTTTACGCCTAAACATTCGCAGCCAGATGGAGGGATTTTATGTTTTTTATCTGTTTCAGCTTGCACACGCACACACAGGACACACAAACAGACAATCAGTGTGCATGTAAACTGCTCTTTTTTTCATACCTATTTGCATAAAATGAGAAAGCTACATGACTGTAACCAAATTATTCTAATGCTTTTTTTTTTTTACCCCTCGTCCAAAAAGAGGAAGCAACTGTAACTACCCTGATAGCAGCGTTAACACCCAGCCGACTCCTCCCCATCCCCCCCTCCTGTCTCCTTCCATCCTCCCTCCTCTGTTACCCCAGCCTATCAGTGCGGAGCAGTGGTCTGTGAAGAAATTCCCAATATCTAAATTTACACACTGTATCAATCTTGTTTAATAGACTGGAAAGCTTATAGCCGCCGTGGCAAGCCAGCAGAGAGGGCAGTGGTGATAAATTGTCGGTGTGCTGGCGACAGCCGCCTGTGATGTATAATGAAATATTTATGATTTATCCCAGCTAATAAACTGAAATGAAGTGCATGATGTATGGGAACAGATGGGCCCTCTATTGATGCTGAGGTGGAGCAGCAAGAGGGGGAAGAGGAGATAGGATGGCTGGGTGTTTGAGAGACGTTTGAGAGGTAAATATGAAGGGTAAGGATGAGACTAAAAGAATAGAATAACTGTTTTTTGTGTGTGTGTTTGGCTGACACTGAAAACAAGTGTTTTGGTGGGATGGGTAGAGGAATATAAGGCTGGATTAGAAAACAAATAAATGACAGAAGAGGGAACAAACATATGATGGCGCCACAAAACGGCTTCCAATAAAATGCAGCTCCGCTCTTATATGCTTTGTTGTGTTTATGTTGAGTGGGACAGCTGCATTTGCTTTCTCTTAATGTCTCCATATTTCACTGATAGATTCTTGTAAATTCTCAACCTTCCTCACTGAGCTGACCACGATATTAAAACTGCTAAGTTTATTGGTGTAAAGCCTTCGATGTGTTCAATCCATTTGGATTTTTTGGGGGGGATTCCACAAACGTAAATGTTTTTTGACTAAAATATTCTGAGAAAAGTGTGTCAGCAATACATATTACAGCCTGGTACCTGCATACCTGATACTTAAAAGATACATATCGGGAACATACTTGGTGCATCCCAGGTACCTGCAGGGACTGGGCTTCATTTTGAAGTGACTTGTTATGCTGTATTGTGTAAGTACATAGGATACCTACAGGGTACATACCTGGTACTTACCTGGTATGTACAAGGACCGGGCTGTATTATGAACTGACTCCTGATCCTACACCTACCAGGTGTATATCCAATACTTACATGGTACGTTCCAGGTAGAAACCTGTTAAGTGCATAGTAACACGTCACTTCATAATACAGCCAGGTCGCCGTAGGCGCCAGGTAGGTGCCCAGTACTCTGTATGTATTAGTTATTCAATGAGCTTTATTATGCATTGCTACCAAAATTTTGGATATATTTTTTAAATGTGTTGCAAGATAGAGAGCAATTTCAAATAAAAATGTAGTTAAACTTCAAAGAGTCCCTGTAGAAAACCCACACATGCATGGGGAGAACATGCAAGGTCCCAGATGTTTTTTTTTAAATGAGGACTTTCTTGCTGCCGGGTGCATAGAGGTGCACCAGATGCATGAAGAGGGGAACAAATCTAAGCTGGTCAGGATTTCAACAACACTTGTAATTTTTCAAAAGCAACTTTGTTATTTTATCAATGATGTTCAGCTTGTGGCCTTCATCAGAATGGAGAGAAATAAATTGAGGAGGAGGAAAAGTCCCAGATGGTAGTTAGTTATGCTTTTTGTACTTTGCTCAACCCACATATGGCAAGTTAAACCAAGCAAACTTTCACCTTTTCACTCCCTGCATAGAAAAAAAACACAATCTAGACACGTAGTTGCAGAGAAGTGATGGAATGTGACATTAAATTTTTAGGAAGTCATATAGGTGTTTAATATATTCTTGAAAGTGTAACTTTTAATTTTCACTGTTATGTCACAATTAGGTGCAACACCAAAAGGCTAACTGCTTATCCGTCTTAATTAGTCCTCGTGAATTTAAGCCCTAAATATCTGAGACTTTACAGACGTGTAACATATTTCCTATATTCTCCAGCTTAGTGGTAGTTTCGCTTCTTGTCCACCCCTCCAACCCTGACGGTGACACCCTGCTTAACTTCACTACAGCGTCTCGCTCACATCCATCCTCTCGGTACCAGCTGTCTTGAACGCACCACCTGTAATAATCCAAAAGGACATCTTCCTGTTCCATCTTTCTTCACCACCTCTGTCCATTTTTCTCTCCCTCCCTCTCCACTCATCCATACTGACCCATTTCCTCTGCTCATCCTCCCCAGACCCACCTGCGCCCCTGTATTCCCCAACACCTGTCCCCCAGACACCTATACGTATGTGTGTGTGTGTGCACGATGGGGGTGTGTTCAGAGGATGCTGGGGGATCTTAAACACTCATCCATCCACTGCACTCTGACTTTCTCTGTCTTAAACACACACCTACTTCCAAAAACAAAAATATCTTTTCCTTTTCTTGTATTTTTTTCTGTTTTTTTGTTGTTATAATCAATTTTGACTTAGATTTTTTTCTCAAAATCCCTTAGTTTTCTGAGATTTCTGCTACATAAAGCCCAAAGTACCTGTTTGGAATAAATATGTTTGTCAGATTTTAAACAAAGCTCAGAGAGATGCTTCATGTAAAACACATCAAATCAATATATGCAAAAAAAAAAACTGCCAATACATTGTTGATTGTTGATTTTTGCACTGTGTTGTAAATTAGATGTTTTTAATACAAAACATGCAAATGTATTTTATTTTTTAATGAATCCTGTCATTTACTAAGCTAACCTTATTCTAAAAAGCAAATGTTTGTGTTTGTCTTTCAGGTGACACAGTAATCTATAAAGATGAGGTGTACTGGATCATGGGCCGCACCAGTGTTGACATCATTAAGAGCGGCGGCTACAAGATCAGTGCGCTGGAGGTGGAACGTCACCTCCTGGCTCATCCCGAAATCATAGGTAAGAATACTGTGGAGGTTTCGCTCCATCAGGCAGTGATTTAATGTTTGTTTGTTAAATAAAGTTGTCAGTAAAAGACCTTGAGTGGAAATTCATATCAAAAATGTTGAAGATGTATTTTTTATTCTGCATTACAACTTCATAACAAAATAACAAGTTAAACAACATCTGCTTTATATATGTGCTGCTAGTGTACATATATAAACAACAACAAAAAGTATGTTTCATTGTTTTTACAGTTTTATACAATTACCCAACCATACCAATTTATTTTATTTTCTTTAAGAAAAGATGATGTGTTTGTGGGAAATTTGCCAAATCCTCAAACTTCTCTCTGAATACTTTTTTGTTAGGAATTTTTGAGGTTTGATATAATTATCATCAAATTTAATCATTTTTTTGCTAATTTCTCCAAGCCTCGCTGATTGCTGGTCTATTTTTTTATTTTTTTTACTAGATTGGGATGAAATTTGTAGTGGCCGTCCACCAAACCCTCAGGATAATTAACGAAAAAAACAGTTTATGGCGAGAACCGAAGTAATTATCTACCCAAACAAGTGTCATATTTGTGATTATTTTTTTTAGTCCTGAATCAAGAACCGCTGCAGATCTTGTTAAATTTAACCTCCAGATTTTTTTTTTAATTTCTTTTTTGTTTAAAAGAAAAAGTAAAGACATTAAATGTCACCACTGGAGTTTGTTAGAAATTATCCAAAAACTTGTGTGATTACAGTGATTTTTTTCTTTTATGTATTCATTTCTTTGTTGTTTTTTGTGGCCTAGATGTGGCTGTGATCGGGGCCCCTGATGTCACATGGGGACAGAAAGTCACTGCTGTGGTGCAGCTGAGGGAGGGACAGAGTTTGACCTTACCAGAACTAAAGATCTGGGCACGGTAATGTCTTTAAGTCAGATTGTGTTGTCTTTATATGTCGATACGACCTGTTGTTTAGATCTCTATTCAATTTTCTGTTCTGTCATACTGTTACCTACTTTAAGCTTGTAGCCCAGTTGGATAATGACATTTTTGGGGCTACAGAGTGAATGGTTTTCGACAGGCTAGGTGAGCTGAAATTCTTTGTTTTTTTATAAACAAACCACCTTACCAGTCTTCACAAAGGTTTTTGTGGCTGCAGCTCGACTCCAAAGCTGTACCACCGGAGGAGACCGTGACCTAAATAACTTTAAGGGAATCCATCACTGTTAGTCTGCAAAAACAAAACAATATAAGGGTTCTAAATCCCTTTATTGTGGAGGAGTGTGTTCCCTCTTTTTATTATGTAGTACTCATTAAAACTTGTTGGTAAACAAGTAAATATTAGTAATTGTTACCTACCATCAAATGTGATGGGCAATACTGTTTTTTTTCTGATGTTTGTTTGTTTGTAGCATCTGCAAAATATTTCATGATAATTAACAGATTTTATGTCTGTTTATACAACTTTACCATTAACTGTTGGAGTCAACCCTGTCTGACTGTTAGCAAAATATCTCATAAAGCGATAATGCATTCCTTCAAAGAACAGCCTTTGGTTCAGACTTTTCAAATCCCTGAGCCTTTTGGAGCGCCCAGCCCTGTGACTGGTCCTGAAACTTTCAGATCAATAGGACAGGATGCGAGAAGCCACACATGGACTAATGAGGAGAACAGAAAGAAAGAGGAGGTTTAAAGGAGGCCACAAATGATTGTTATGGAGGGTTTTGTCCTTTGGGCTAACATTTCTTTTAAATGTCGCTGAAGTTTGTTTTGTGTGCAGCAGGAGGGAGCTGGTGGACATGCAGTGACACAAACAGAACACGACTTTATGAAAATAGCTCATCCGTCCTCACTTTTCTTCACTTTCCAACCATCTGTTTTTGTCCTGCATGCAGTATTGCGATATTTTCTACAAGTCATTAGTTACATGTTTGAATTCTGTACAAGTGCAGGTTTGTGTGCGTGACAGCTCCATATGGAGTGCTGATGTTACATCCTGCTGGTCCAGTATGGCAGATAAATACCGCTGCTGGTGACCCGTGTTGACACACTCACACACACACTCGCACACACACAGTGTTTGCAGCCAGGGGTTCAGCCAGCGGACGGGCCTGAGTGTGGAGGAGACGCAGGAAAACAAAATGAGACATAAACAAGTAGATGGATGCTCACTCTTCAGTGCCCTGGCTTCAGATGTCAATCTGAATTTCTGTCACACCCTTTGCACTGCCTTGAACACACACACACACACACAAAACACACTGCCCTGGAGAAATTGGTGACACGAGCGAGCCCTGTTACAGAGCCATGTATGGATACACATACCCACACTTTCCTCTCTGAGTCAGACAGACGGAGACATCTGCTGAAAGGAGTGTTTGATGGCAACCGTATGAGTCATTACGCTCACTCGCACAACAGGAGTGCACACACTAACACACAAACACACACAAACAAACAAACTAGGTTAGAAGATAATAAAAAGCACTCCGGGCTTTAAGACTTGACGTAACATTCAGCCACTGACAAACAAAAAAATAAAACACTTTTAATTATCACAGCCTTCTGTTTTCTTTTTATTATTTTTCCCTTTTTTTCCATTTCACTTTGATTATATTGTTTCGTATGACGGGAATCGTCTGTGTCTGGAAGCGAAGTGGGTATATTAAAAGGAAAGCTGCAGAACGTATGAAGGACGTTTCTTTCCGTATCTCAAAAGCTCCGCCACAGGGCGAGCCTTTGTTGTGCAATTGTGTTTTTGTTGTTGTTTTTTTCTCTCGTGCATATTGCTGGATTTGTCAGCACTGTGCACATCCCCGTGACTGTTTTATTTGTTGTGTACATCCTCTCTAACCAGTCTTCAGTGTATAAACTTTGGTGTTTATTGCAGGGAGCACATGGGGCCTTACAGCATTCCTACAGGCTTGCTGCTGGTGGAGGAAATGCCGAGGAATCAAATGGGAAAAGTCAACAAGAAGGATCTCCTGAGACACTTCTTTCCATGACAGGACAACTTGAATATGAGTGACTCTCCTTGGATTTGCACTTTGCTTTTTGTTTATTCAAAAACAGGCAAACTTTACCCTGATAGATACAAAAGAACCACGCCGAAATACGATAAACTCATCACGATGATCTATCTGACCAGATGCAAACTTTGCTTTAGAGGGAATTTTGTAGAACAAACCCATCAGTTATTACCATTGTTGTTTTGTTAGTGTTAGAGACTTGAGAAATGTGTCACTGTGATGAAACAGTATAAAACATAAGTCCACAAAGAAGGCAAAAAGTATGGACTGCGATGTCATTTTGCAAGAAAAAAACAAAACTAACAGTAAAAGTAATCTGAACGAAGTGAATGCGATGTGTGATCTAAAAAAAAGCTGCCAAATGCTTATAATGACTTCAACTTTGTGTGATTATTATGGTACAAGGTGTATGAAACTTTCATGGGATTGTCGTTGTTTTTAAATGTGATGCATACATTTATAAGTTGTCAGTATCTGACTTGCAGCAGAGAGGCCGGCCTTGATGTCCACACCTGCTTTAGATTATAGTGATGACAGAAGAATAGTGAGGAGTGAGAAAAATGAAGGTTTGATCCATTAGACTGCATCAGGGTATAAATAACAGTCACTCAAAGCTGAAGATTTTGAGGTTTTACTTGTTTTAGATAACAAAAATCTTTTTATGTGTCCGTGTTTTGAACAGCTGTTTATGTTCCTCACTTTAACACAGATCCTGCCGTCTGCAGACAGAGTCCACTTCTCACTGTCTGCTGCAGGATAAAAACTTACTACTCAAACATAATTCACCTAACCCCCACTTGAAATGTCTTTTTAAACGTGCACGTGGAGTTCACACAGGTACAAGAGTCTCCAACCTGTGGCTCTGTAGCTTCGACCAAAAATAACACGGAAAATTAGTTTTTATAACGACAATAGGAAAAGCTAATCGTAGTAATTCGCTTTCTGCAGAATGTGAATAAAATGTCTGTAACAGAACAATATGATTTAAAAGAAAGAACAAACATGACAATCAGTAGTTTGTTAGCTAGTTTACCACTTCATTAATTTCACTTTCAGCCATACAGTGTGGGGTATTTATTAATTTTACACAAATATAGTCAGGACTCACATAGGCCTTCAGGATTTAGCAGTTAAGTTTTATCGGCTAGGGAAGACAAATTTTTTTATTTGTCTTCATGAGAGTTTAATCTTTTCTTTTGTCCTAAAATATAAAATTAATGATAAATGTTGACAGTTTTCTTTAGTTCCTTAATTTCGACGTGTTACAAACTAGATTTTTATCTTTATTTCTAGTAGATTTTGCAGCTCTGGACAAATTTTATGGAGTGGGAGAAAGGGCAGAAATGTTTTTTTTGGATGGTAAAGATTGCAGCACTAGAATGAATGAAATAGAAATGAAGAGGTGTTCACGTTATCAAATAAGGAAAAAGAGCTGGTTATTGAAAAACAAAAACGATGAATAGGTCATTCATATATATATATATATATATATATATATATATATATATAGGTTACACATTGGACAGTACAGTTTGATTTTTAGTTCTGTATAATAGCTGTAAAAACAAAATATCAATATATATTAAAGAGCAAGGATGAAATCTGTTGAATTTGCACCCAGCACAACTGATCAGTCTCTTCTAATAGGATAAAAATGCAAGTTATGTGTCCTAATTTAGTAAATACTGATCATTAATGAGTTTAAAAAGTGTGAATTTAATGTTTCTAATTAGTGAAATTGTGTGCAACATTCACCGTTTCACTCAAAAGTCGGTGTTTTCAGTTCTCCAGTTATTTGTTCAGATCTTTTACAGGTAAAAATCTGTGATCAAATGAACTTGTTGGTTTTTTATTAGTGCAGTTTTATCAGATTTACAGATCACGTGGAGCCACACCTGCTCCATGAAGACGGCAGTCTGAGAGGAACTTTAAAATATGCTATTTGAGATCTATTATTGGTTTATATTTGGCCCTAAGTGGTGATCGCACATTGATGCACTTGGAGCACAAAATATACTGTGATCTAAAAATTAAAACTTTGAAGAGATGTTAATAAAAATGACGGCACTGTTATAATTGTTTCCTCTGAGCGTGTTTGTGCGTCTGTGCAGCTGTGGTTACACAGGTGTGATGAGAGCTCGATTCTCCAGCAAGGCAAAACACCACAGCTGGATGCCCCGCACTCCATCTGACTAACCCTCTCACCCTGCTCGCTCTTCTCACCTCTCATCTTTTCTCATCTCAATTTATCCAATACTTCGCCTCTTCTGTCTTCACCACAAGTCACAACAGATTGCAGCAGCACCCGGGCAAACTCAGCTGCCAGACTCGCTTTTCAACGAGCCCTGGCGTGCTGCCAGAAGAGACGGTGTGTGTGTGTGTGAGGAAATGACAGAAAATAAGAAAAAAAATGCAACTATAAAGCAGGATTGTAGGAGAGGTTGGAGCTTTCACAGAGCGGGATGAATGAAAGGAAGACGCAGCGAGTTTTGACTATGCTATGATAAAGAGGAGCAGAAAGAAAGAAGAATGCACTAAAATCTGCTGGAGATAAACAATCATGATGAACAGCCAGAGAACTGAAGATGCAAAGATACACAACCAGTGGCTGATACAACCTTCTGTCCACACACACACACACACACACACTCACACTCCTCCACCCACAGTCACCAGAGACCTGATTAAGAGAGCAGTGCTATCGATCTGTGGGCTGGCAGGCTAGGATGGATGAGCAGGCAGGGCTGCAGGAGCATCAGAGGACAGCTCCAGTGCCCCCAAACCACCCCTCCCAACGCCACACCCAGCCATCCACACCAGGATCAGTGGGAAGAAGTCTGCCACACTGATGCTGCAGCCAGCAGCAGAGGGTCAAAGTGAAACCTGAAGAGTGTGACGTACTACGTGTCTGTAGGTGTGTGTGTGTGTGTGTGGGAGGGGGGTTCAGGCCTCGTCTGGTGCACACAAAGGGTGGGTGGAGAGCAAAATGTACTCATGCCCTTGAACTTCCTCTACTTGCCTTTTTTCCCCCCCTCTCATGCACACACGTTGGAACACCTCTGCCTGTGTTTGCTGGAGCGTGGTGGAAGAGGTTGTCTACAGATGGCTGCTTATTGGGCTCCAGGGTCCTGGAGGGCGGGTCATCGGGGACGCCGCCGAGGTTGTTTGGGACAGAAAGGGAGAGAGAGAGAATTTCAGTAAAGTGCCGAATGTTTTGAAAGCAGGTGGTCTCACAGAAAGATGTGGTAATGGTTTCAGATTTTATGTAGACCTGCTTAATCATTTTATTTTTATGGTGTGATCCTGACCCAGCAATCATGCTGTTGTTTTCCTGTTTTTCTTATTTTTACTTGTGCTTTTTTGTAATCTAACTACTCTTTTGCTACTTTTAACTATCTATTTACACCTTTTAACTAGCCTTTGACTAGCTTTTTTCCCACATTTGACTTTTTGCTTACCTTTTGCTACTTTTAGCTTCTAGTAAGCGTTTAGATACTTTGCTTTTAACTGTTTGCTGTTTTTGGCTTTTAGCTTGCATTTTGCTTCATTTATCCTTAACAGAGTCTTGATTTATTTTAGTTTTTAAAACAGGAATCGGGCAAGATTAGACTAACAAAGACAAAGTTGATGTTTCATTATGTCAGACAGCTCAAATGCCGGTTCATTTAATCACTTATTCATTTTTTAAAACTCTTTCCACCTCACATACAGTATTACCACAGATCTGCTGTATCATTTAAACCCTAAAAGAAGCAGAAATATGGTCCATGTTTTGAAAACAGCTCAGTTTTCTTTTGTGAATTCATTCTGAATAGAGATTTGTAAGCCAGCTAGGAGTTTTCAGTTTTTATATGGACATGATAATTCTGAAAAGTGTTCAAGGATTTCACCACGTTTAGTGTCTGATTCATAATGCAGCCCATGCAGAGAGGTCAGCTCTGTAGAAATGTGCTCTCTGAGGGCTCAGACTTGTGCTTCGTGTGTTACTTTGACACCCATCCTTTCTCTGTGACTCCACAGAAGTCCCAGCCTGTCACTCTCCTCCCAACATGAAAGCCCATCCATCATGAATGATTCCGGAGGAGAACGAAGTTCCTCCCTCTCCTCTTTAAACTGCATAATAAACAGGTCAGGCTCAAGTCGTGAGACAAACAAACACAATAGCTTTTGAATTCGCGGGAAAGCATTTATACACTGCTGTGCTGTTTTACATTCCAGACACAAACACAAAATGGGGCTATAATTATACAGTCAAACATTTACATGCACACTTTTGACAGTCACAAAAGGCTGTGAGCCTGCGGCTACTTGATCAACATGACAGGCTTTATGAATGTAAGTGGGCAGAGAGACGAGTGATGGGAGGATGACAGGCAAGGCTCTTCAGCCCCAGGGACGCCCGAGTATACGCTGCGCACAGATCCGCACACACATCAGTGAATCCAGAACGCCACCAGGCCTGTGTGGGGGCTTAACCGATGCTTGTAGTGGCAGGTTGTTGTTTATATGGAACTCATGTTTATTCTAAAGCTACTTACACCTCACTGGCTGCAGCCTCGGGCTTCATTCCTGTGAAACTCCTGCTGAATCGCTCCCTGTTTTCCCACTGCCTCTTCCTCTGTTGACATTTCCCCCCCCTTTCTTATTCCATTACTGTTTTATTCTTTCTCTCCCTGCCCCTCATTATTAGGTGTCATAATGATGTTGCACAGCATGTTTTTCTGCAAACCTCGCAGCATCGCTCGAGGGCTGGCAGTGGCGTTGTGATAGGCAAGCCGTCGTTCCGGCAAAAACTGAAATAGCTCATCACGTCTTTGAGGAAATGTCTGAAGACTTTGTACAAACGTGTGATCGTTAGAGGCTGAATCCTGTGGCTTCTGGTAGTTTCCTCTAACTGATCTGCTATCTCAACTTAGGGGTGAAGAACAGAATTTGCTCAAAATCCAGGATTTTTCTTAGCAGACAGTAAGAAGGTCAGCCTTTGATTAGCCATGTTTCTGAAATGTGGCTGATTTTTTTTTTCATTTCTGCTATTGTATATAGATGCTGTGTTTATTTGTTATTCCACTAACAAATAATTCTTTGAGCTGGGCTACAACTGATTTCTGTATTAAACTGTTTGTAATTCATTGATAATTTAATACTTCAGGACCAGATAGAACAAGCTCATGGTCTGAATTCGTCCCAGGGGCCACCAGTTGGTGATTACAGCTCTATCTTTTCCTGTAGCATCCTCTTAAAGATGATTTTTCCTGATTTAAGGCTCAACAAAATTACTTAGATGTTATGTGCTTGAAGTTGTTATTGTCTCAACAAAGATTTTATCATCTTTTTCATTGTTCATGCATTGCAGTTTTTTTTTATCTCAACGATAAACACACAAAGCGAATAAAACAGCAGCGCTGCAAATTTGCTAAACTATGATTTTTAACATTACCTGCCTAACGTTAACAGATGTTCCTGTTGCATTGGTGTCAAAGTATTCTGTTTATTTTTCTTAATTTCAGCACTTTCTTTGTTTTTAAACGTAGCTTTAAAACTTTTTTAGAAGAAAAAACAGGATCAATACTGAATTATCATGTTCTGGCACTCATAACTCGGCCCACTCAACAATGGAGAGGGACAAGGTCATGAGAGAATAAATAGCAGGCAAACTAGCTAATGATCTATCATTCTGGACAAGCGGCTGCACCAGAGAGCGGGCTGGCTGACAAGATCATTAATAAAAGCTGCTGGGAGAGTGATCGATCGGCTTGATGGATGATCAGAGCCACAAATACTATAAAACACCTGGATGTCAAGCCCCATGTCTTTGAAGGGAGGGAGCTTTTAAAAAAAAATCCACCCTCCAACAGGGAGTCGTCAGAGGGGCTCAGACTCTGATGCTCAACTTCTTTACAGTGTTGAAAAATGAATTCAGTGCTGCAGCAGCTTTGGATTTCATGTATTTGTGCAGCATTGTGTGTTTTCTGCAGTGTGGTACAGACCCAGAAGCCTTCCACAATAATCAAAAGAACACAGCTGATGTGACTGAAGCCAAAAAGCCTCACTTTTGTCTCGTGAGTCCAAAGGATATTCTCTCAGAAACCTTTGAGTCTTGACAGCAAACATTTAGGTGAATGTTTCTGAGTGTGTGTGTGTGTATGTGTGTGTGTGGGTCCTCTTCCTTGGAGCCCATTATGATTCAAAACAGGGCGGATGGTGCAATCAGAAAGTGACACACCTTGACCTTGGACTTCAGCTCGAATGGTTTTGGATGGTTTCTTTTGCTACCGTTCGCGCTATCAAGCTGGGGTCGCATTTCTCATTGCGTCCACATCCTGGGCGGTTGGCTACAGTTCCATAAACCTTCTACTTTTTAAAAATATGAGCAGCTGTGTTCAGAAAAACATGAAGCTGCATGGAGATGGTTTTGTAGCCTTTACGTTTAACATGGATGTCTATAATCTTCTTTCTGAGCTCCTCAGACAGATCTCACCTTTGCTTTGTCTGGTGAGGTCACACACGACACCAAACTACACACTAACACGTTTGTTTCTTTTTTATAGGCTGATCGGTTTATAAAAAGCTTGAAGGCATCATGACTTTAATACAAAAATGACTGGTCTCTTTGAGAGTACCAACAAATCTGGTTCTACTTTTTTTAGCCTATCTTTCTATAAATCATTTCTTTCCACATTTTTTTATACTAAAGGCTTGCAGATATACATTAGACAGTTGCTTTTACCCGAGTCACATTGTTTCAGTGACCTGTAAGGCTACCAACAAATGTATCCATGTTTGTAGTGCACAGAAGCTCAGTGTGAAGGCATCAGTGTGATTTCAGGTAGATCAGGGAGTCAGCAGGTGCTGTGTGTGCAGGCTGCTGCAGCAGTCCACCGTCCTGTATAATGGGAGGTATTTATTATTGACGTGCTCCCTTCACACCATTACTGAGCTCCGTGGTGGTAATCTGTGTCTTTTCTATGTATTTTCTCTTCCTTCTCTATCTATCTACAGTATCTGCCAGCGTGCTACACTGTCTCCTTTGTCATCTACACACTCACACACCTTACTCAGCAGCTCATCTCGATTCCTAATCTTCTCGGGGAGAGGGAGAACGAGTTCAGAAGGAGTATAGTCTCCTTGCATGGCTGCGTGTATCAATATCTGTACATTGATCTGGCCTTGCCTCTCCTCCTCCATTCATCCAGATATAGATTGGTTTTCCCAGCAGGTATCTGGGCCTATAATCTGACTGATGGGGGGGAGTGCGTGAGGGAGGGTGTATTGAACCAGGGTGTCCCACATGCCACTAGAGTTTGTTAGGCCACTGAGCAAAAAGGACCGGGGAGGGGGGGACATTCAATGTCAAATGCTGTATAGAGACACTTTTATCAGTTTATAAATCAATGCAGTGGTAAAGAGAAGTATTCTGTAGCTCATTTTTAATTATATGCTAATTTTGTGCATGCTGACTCAGCATTTACACAATTGTCTTGTTCTTTGTGTGTGTGTGTGTGTGGAGGGGATTGTTCATTTTTTACAAGCTACTTCTGCATAGTTTGTGTTATTTTAGCCATTCATATTGGTGCTGTGACTTTGGGTTTTTGTAACTTTTATACTTTTCAAAATATTTGACTTAATTTACAACTATTTTCCCAAACGAACACTGTAAATGATAATAATAAGTATTAATTATCTATGGCTTGTTTCTAAACCTGCAGAAGTTAGAAGATGGTGTGATTTTAGCTTGAATACACAAATAAGATGAAGGCAAGAAAACAAAATGTCCAACTAAAATACCATCTACTTTACAGTTTTATTAAATTAAAAACAGTTATTCCATCAACTGACAATCTGATCGTTTTAAACCCCAAATAATTTTAACTCAAACACTAATTTGACTTTAGAGAAAAAGTTGTTATTAATCTTGTGTTACAAAACAGGTTGGGTTTTTTAGATTATTGTGAATAAAAGTTAACATTTTCAAGTAAAAGCAGCAACAAATTTGCTTCTTATTTGTTCTTTCTGACAGGAAATTAAACCATAAGTAACACAAACGATTCTTTTCCTGATAAGCCACAAACATAAACTGATGTTTTGGGAGCGTTGGTTCTGTTGTTTGTTGATGCGTTTTCTCTTTAAGCTCATTTTAGAGAAAACTTTCCTGAATGAATGCATATCACCCGCGTCTTTTATGCCGAAGTTTTAGACTAAGATCATCTATGCTTAAAAATAAAGTTATGCACAATCTCTTGCGGGATCTGATAAGCCTTGGAGTACCGGTTGTGAATGACTCTCAGCTACTACCACACCAATCTTAGCTCTATCTGTAAAATTCAAGAAAGTATGTCCATTTTTGTGTTGGCTGAGCTCTATTAGCTGTGGTAGACATCTTAAATTAGGTGGACTAAATGAAGTAGCTGTACAAGCAGTGATTACTTTCTGAAAGTTTCAGTAAAATCTGTTCGGTGATTCATGAGATATTTTACAGACATACAAGCACACAACACAAGCAAAAACATTATTGCTCAATCTCAGCTTTCCGCAGCAGGCGATAAAAAAATAATCAATGTCTTTTGTCATCCAAAGATTAGTATTATGTGTCAGGTTGCAGTTTAAACCTAACCAGCCCTGTTAAGTAAATAAAAAGGTATACCATCTGAGTTAGGCGTAAGTGGAAAAGGTTTGAATGCATTTTGTCTGTATGTGTCTGTGCTGTGATGTGCGATCAGTGCCTGATCATAAATCAGAGGCCCTGAGGCCGAGGGGGGGGGGGTTGCCCAGCTCATGGCTCCTTGTGTAATTACAAAGCTGACATTTAAACAGCAGCAACCATATTTCACTCTGTGCCGGATACAGAGTGGTCTACTGATGTGGAGTAAAAAGTTTTCAACCAAAATAAATAAATAAACAGACGGGGAGGGAAAAAAAAGAAATCAATTAGAGATAGAATGCATTCTAATATCATGTTAATGGACCCACATATTAATAATTCAGCAGTGGCCATTTTGTCTGCTTATTAAAGTGGCAGCTGAGAGGAGAAATGTGCAGCATTACCCTGGCCTGCTTCGCTCTGGCAGCATTATTACCACTTAGCATCACTCCTCACAAGGCTGGAAACAAAGTACGGACCTCTGTGTGTTCGTGTTGGAAGACTGATTTGTGTGTTTTGTCTTTTACGTATGAGTAATGTTTGTGTTTATCACGTATAGTTTTTAATAGATATGTTATTTACCACTTGTATACTGCCAACAACATTTTAGGAAGACGAAATGGTTCATATAGCATCATGTCTCGAGTAACAGGCTTTAATGTTTCAACCTCTTTCCTTTTTTCAGTAACAGTGTGAACGCTGATGAATCGCTGATTCAGTTGTTTTCCTGTTCATGATTTCTTCTCTAGGTGTTCTGGAATCAAACTGCTTCTGCATACTTTATTCTATTTCAACCATTCTTACATCAAAACGTACAGCTTGATCAGAAATAGTGTGCTATGACTTTTAGTGTTTGCAACTTTTATACTTTTTTAATTATTGAATTTTATTTAACAAAAAAATCCCCATTTAAATACATTGAGGTCTTTTCAGTTCCTTTAAAATTTCCTTCTCTTAATTCTACTTCAGCATACTTCCCTTATTTTTATTTTATTTTATCCTCCTGTTAGCTTTTAGCTGCAGCTGCTTTCTTGCACAGGGGTCACCACAGCCAGTAAACTCCCACCAAAGATTTGGTAACTTGTTTTGCACCGGATGCCCTTCCTGGTTTGGAACCTGCAGCCTCGGGGGTTACGACACCAACCACCAAGCTACCACAGCACCCCTTTAGCTTTTAGCTGCTGTCTTGCTAATTTTAGCTTTTAGTTGCAGTTTTCCTACTTTTAGCTTTATTCTATGGTTTTGCTAATTTAAGCTTTAAGATATGCTTTTATTAACTTTAACTTTTTGGCACTATTTTGCTGGTTTTAGGCTTTAGTTATGGTTTTACACGTTTTTGCTTCTAGCTACTGTTTTGCTGATTTTAGTCTCTGTTCTGTTTGTTTAAACTTAAATCATTTACTCCTCAGTCTGTACTCAGCATTCACACTACATTTTCTCAGAAAGTTCAGTTTCTCCAGCCACAACAGGATTTCTCTTTTGTAAAAGGAAATGTTTTCTGATCTAATCATTGGAGTTGTGATCATTTCTACTTTGACCTTTTTATGAATGAATTATGTTTCTGAAAAGGGCAATTTCACAAATTTTGTACAAACAGATTTCAGAGAGAACAATATTTTTGAAGGAATTGAAGAAATTTCAATGTGTTTTTATGTGGAAGATATTAGTAAATATATTGAAAAGTAGAACTCATCTCCTGGATGGTCTGAACAGCTAAAAAAGCACTAAGTATGCAGATGTAGTTGCAAAAATGTACAGAATAATAAACAGGAAACCAATTTTTGTGAATGCTGAGTCAACATTCACAGTTATAATGAACAACTAAATCAGTCTCAAAATAAGGAGTGTGCATGTGTGTGTGTGCTTATGTTTCTTTTTCATTCTGCGTTTCTCTGTCCTCCTTAAAACAAGTCGGGGGTGGAGGTGGAGGTGGAGGATTCGGGGGGAGCTTTTACATGCCGTTGCTCAGGGGCGTGTTGTTTCGTAATCCGGCCATGCATGAAATACATTACATGATGTGATCTGACTGTTATTGATCCAGAAGCTGTGTGTGAAATATGTTTGGTTTGACTTCTGAGTGGAATGTTTCAGGTAATGCAGGAACGCCGGTGGTGGATGAGTCTGAAGGCCACTGTTGGCAGCCGCGAGTTGGGAAAACGCTCGTGAGGTTGGAGTCGTGAGATGAGGAGTAAAATTAAAATTCCTCTTTGGCCTGCTGTCAACCTGCGCCTGCTGACTGCTCAGAGGAGCTGCTGCATGACGGGATTCCTAATGACACTGCAGCAGCCATCGCCACAAATTGCTTTGACTTGATTTATTTCTCCTTTTACAGCCGCCCCCCCCC
>NC_051444.1:5043847-5044564 GCF_001649575.2 Kryptolebias marmoratus
ATTCACCTCCCTCTCACTGTTGTTCCTCTGTCTCCCCCCCCCCGCAAGATCCTCTCTCTGTCTTCCTCTGCCCTCTGTTTTCATAAATACAGTTTGCACATTGAGTGGGCCGTGCCAGTGGCAGGGAACATCTGTCTCGAGGTCCCCCTGCCACACAGCGTTAGAGTCAGGCAGGGTCGCTCACTCCACTGCCCAGTCTGCAAAGGGCCCCGTGGGCAGAGCAGGGCAGGACTTGCTGGGACGTGAGGGGCGTCCAGCCGGAAACTTGTCCCCGGGTCTGTCCTGCTTTGCCTGCCCCTTGCCATTTGTATGTTTGCACGCGAGACTTTGCAGACGTAGACAAGGATTTTGTAGGTCAGACAGCGCCGAGGCAGCAAAAACAAAACAGAAAAACCTCTCTCTTTCGTCTGTCCTGTTCGGTCTCTACATGCATCACCCATGCCACCGTGCATCTGTTTACTTTTTGAAACATGTGCTTTGCACAGCCCTACTTGTACTGCTCATTCTTGCAGCAGAGCATCACCATCCCTGTGCTCAGCCACAGTTTGACCAGTTTTAATCTCCTTCCGTTTAGGACTGTTTAAATTGTTTCAGTTCAGTTAAGTTTCTATTTACCTGACCAAAGTGGAACGCTATCAGAGGCAGCAGGCTGCTACTCACACAGCAGATAGCTCCTTCATGCAGTGACAGCTCCGATAAGGGGGGGGGGGGGGGGGG
>NC_051444.1:5044589-5064501 GCF_001649575.2 Kryptolebias marmoratus
GGGGGGGGGGTATTCAAACAGAGAAGCGGATGGGGAACGTCCACAGGGAGCCCAGGGTGGGTTGTACAACTGCAGCTCTGTGAGTCTGTCACTGGATTCTTATAGTTAAAGCCTTGTTAATTTCTGTCTTGCTAAGACTCACAGCTAGTGGTTTGCTTGCTAACTAAAATACTAATGGAGAGACAAAAGTGTAGCACAGTTCAGTGAGAAACACAGTCTGTAAACAGGAAGTCACCAGTGCATCAGAAGATGTCATAAAAATGCTAAATGGTATTTTAGAAAGGCTTAAATTATGCATCAAACATAAGCATTACTTGAAGAAATGCATACCGCCCACCCTTTTTGCACTCCAAAGTTTTTCACTATAATATTATGTTACCTGTTAGCACACAGAGAACCACACCAAATATTAGCTTAATATATGTAAAATTGACTGAGTTATAACCATTTTTGTCATTTTATAAGGTTTATTAGCTGTGGCAGCCATCTTGAATCAGGCTGATTGTTAATCAGTTGTAGATGTAAATCCGGTGATTATTTTTCTAAATGTTTCATTAAAATTAGACCTGTGCTTTATGAGATATTTTTCTAACAGACAGACAGTTGATAACAGAGTTTTAAATGAACATCTTGCACAATCTGTTAGCAGTCGGAATATGTGATGGAGATCAGTCTCAGCTACCTCCACAACAGTTTCTAGCTCCATGTCTTTAAATTGATTGAGTTAAAGTTCTTACTGTGTTGGTTAAAGTGGATTAGCTGTGACAGCCATCTTGAATCAAGCTGACTCCAAAAGTTAATGGGTTGTAGGTGGAAATTGAATGATTACTTACTGAGAGTTCAAATAAAATGTATGAGATATTTTGCTAAAAGACAAACAAATACATCTGATACATTATATCAGATCAGGTTGTTAAATAATATATTATAACTACTGTTGGCAAGATTCTGTTTGCTCATTATTTTTGTCAGTTTGGATGGATGGATTAATGTCTTATTAACTTAATGTTTTAATATCTAATATAAAAATGAACTATTTTGGATTATTGTTGAGTTGGAGTCACATGTGTTATAAGCAGACACTCCAATTTTCATTCAAATTGTCATGAAAGACAAAGAGAAACAAAATATTTCTAATAGAAATCAGAATCATCCAATAATCATCATTGAAACTCTAAATTGGATTATCAATAAAAAACTAAAATTGTGGCTGTTTTAGCATTAATAAAAGCTAAAACGTCTTTTGGTACACAGCAAACGATATCCAGCATTTGTCACAATTCAGTGTCCACTTTCCCCAGTTTGAGTTTTCCCTTCCTGGTGTGAACATCCAGGTTCTGCTTTCTCTGCCCATGTTCTGCTCTTCAATTTCTTACATTTTTCCTCCTTAAACTCAATTACTTTTCCCCCCTCAGTCACTCCATTCTGATATCTGTGACGGTCTTTCCCCATATCCATTCATCTTTTTCCCTGGCCTTTTCACGGGGTGCTATATTTATCATCTTTATACCTGGAGGATTGAGGGCTGCGCATTGGCCTGATAGATGGGCCAACCACTGATGTGCGAACACCTCGGGAGACACAAACCAGACAGCTATTTAGTAGCTGAACAAGACACATTGCTTTTCTTGTATTGTTTTCTAACTGCGAGGATGTGTGTGTGGGTGGGTGGAGAGAGGGAGGATTACAACGAGGAGGAGGAGGAAGGAAAGGGAGAAAGAGCACTACAACAGATGCTTCTTAGCTGTCCAGAAAAATGCAGCGACTGTACACGAGATGGGCCATTATCCATCTACTGTGTATCACTATGTTGTTGACAAATCAATGGCCCTGTTGGCCATGACTCCGTGTTACAGCAAACATAAAGCACTCAGACAGTCGGAGACTGCAGCGAAGGAGCACTCAGGGCAAGGGTGCTCATAGCCAGGAGGCGTGTGCGAGCGTGTGCACCAACGTATATCGCTGTTGACACACAGAGTTCTCGTTCTGCCTGGTTGTGTTTTATGCGCTTCGTGCACAGGTGTGGAGCTAAAATATTTAATGTAGACGAACAGGAGAGGCTTGTGAAAGCTTCAAGCCGTTGATCAATTTTTATTAATCCTATAATCACCTGAAGCAAAAAAATATATATATGTAACATAAAAAAAGATCTTTTAGGCTCAGACTGACAATTTTCTGGGTTTTGGGGGTAGTGGGGGAAGTGCAGAGCTCTAATCTTTTATTATAAATCCTTCTTTTTACAGGCAGCATGGAGACGGATGTATTAATGTAAGTCTTGACCTCTTCCTGGTTAAAGCTGCTCCACATTATTATCCAACAGTCTTCAGACAGGTCAGTGAGGAAGCTACATTTCTGCTAGGACTATGTGATGAATTTCTAATGGATATATTGTAAAGTACTGTGCAAAAGTCTTGAGTCATCCCTCGATTTCTTTTTGTTTTACTTTCAAGGAGCCAGACTTTCTTGTACTCTTTCAAAGTGGCTTAAATCAAGAGTTCTCCAGGCTTTCTGAAGGACTTTTAAAAGTTTAGCTTTAGACTTTGTCTGCTTTTTCACTCATTTCCATCCAGTATCAGAGGAACGTTTGTTAATCCACTAACCTTTGACCTATGACCTACATTCAGACCTGAAAAAGGCTCCTAAAATCAACTGATGAACCTGCGTTGTCGATACATAACAGATAACTTAGTGAAAAAGGAAAACGACACCTTAAATTGGATTTTTAGGATTTTTAGGTGCTCACAAAAGCAGTTGTTTTACTTTTTTTTTTGTTTAATCCCTAAGAACTACCAAAAACAACACAGTTTGACACATTTAATGACATTTTTTCCATCAACTACATGATTCCCAAAAAGCTATCAGCTGAAAAGTTAACATAAAGTAGAGGATCAGCTGAAGGATGATGTAAATGTGCTGATTAGTAGATATAATCCAAACTTTTACAATAAAATTGTGTAGTCAGAATAAAACAAGGATGAAGTGAGAGGGTTTTCTGCAGACAGGTAATCACTGATTATAAATGTAATCAGTGTTGAGAACTGTGATTTCGATTAAACCATAAAAGGTCTAAAAAATATCTTTTTCTGTCAGATTTTGACCTGTGATAACATTTCCTGTCTGAATGTGCAGCATCTGAGCGCAATGGGAGTTCTGGTTAAGGTGAATATATACAGCATACAGAGTCAGAGAAACACATTTCTACAGATAGGATCTCTGTGTGGAAACATATTGTGAGCAGAATGTAATGAGTTAGCGAAGACTTGCATTATGACCCCTAAGAAAGAGGTTGGTGTGGTGGAGGTGCCGATTGGGGTCTGGGTTTGATTGACGGGTTGTCTGGGAGCCCCCTGTGGCAGGTGCCAGGGGCAGGTCAGTGGGGCGAGAGCGCCGTTACCCATACAGATGGACCCGAGCGCCTGGCTGATGTTTGGTTGCCTGGTGGGCTCTAAAGTGAAAAACACACAGAGCTGAGTGGTGCTGCTTTAACTTCTTTACAAAAATCAGTTTTTTTATCTTCTGTTTGTGTTCAGATGTTAAAAAGCTTATCAATAAAACAATGACATTATTTAGAGTGCATTATGAATTTGCTAAGATGTTTGTGACTTTCTTAAAGCCTGAGGCACCTCCTGCACAAATGTCCTGTGGTGGAAAGCTGTCGTTTCTGTACATTATTAAAGTTTGAACAAGTATTTTGAAGGTGACTCCAGCCTGACACCTAACTGAGCTGAAGACTTTCCTAACCGAGTTCATTCCCTTTTCTTTTTTGTTTTTTGTTGCCTCAGTTTCTTTGTTAGTTTACTGAACCAAAAACTTCTTGATTAGGGTTTGTAAAAAAAAGAAATCAAGTTTCACCTTCAAAATGTTTGCAAGGCACTATAAATATTCGCTGAAAAACATGTCATTTTCTCTGCCTACTTGATGAGTTCAAACCTACTTGAAGTGATTTGTAACATAAATAAGCTGCTGAAAGAAAATGACACCTTGGGAGTGAGACTAAACTGAAATGAATCTGTACAAAACTGGTATTTGGTATGGTTTGAGAAAATAACAAAGAATACAGAATTGCATTTAAAGTCAACCTTTTTTTTCCAATAAAATGTGCTTAATACATAAGATAACCGTTTTTGCAGAAAAGATAAGAAAGACAGAAAAAAAAACAGCTTATTGATTTTTATCAGTGCATTACAAAAAGAAAGGTTGAGCAGAAGAAAATCCCAGGGATGAGACAATTCCTAGCGGCAGAACGTCTAACCTAAGATAGTTTGACAATACCTTTAAAAACGAAGCTTATCAACAATTAAAGAACAAGGCCTCCAGTCTCCAAGGCCGTACGGAAGATGAGGACATGACCTATTTATTTTATTGTGTTTCAAGTTAAGTTAAGAAACTTCTGAAAGGAGTTTTTACTCTTTTTGAAAAGCATATTATTAGTTCTGCATTAGAAACCTTGATTCATTTTGAGGTTATCAGACTTCTTTGTGCTCTTTGCAGCACAAACATCTAAATTTTAGAGGTTTGTTTAAAGTTTAGAAGAAAAAAGGCAGCAGTACGTGTTGTGATGTGGACTGAAGCCTGAAGTCAAAGCTCTGCGGCTGATTCGGCTGAGGTTATCAAAGGTTGGACAGGAGCTGAAGGGGTTAAAAAGGACCGACAGCCAGGGAGACGAGTGTCAACAGCAACAGGAAAAAGACGGAGGCTGCCGGTGTGCCATGTTTCCTCAACCCCACCCCTCGCCAAAGAAAAGCCCACCCCCCCGCTCTGCAGAGTAGCATATGTGGGCTGACAACATGACATTGCCAGTGAAGAGAGGGAGGGAGAGGGAGGACCAGGAGCCTCGGGTAAACCTGACATCCAGAACACTGACAGCTGATGGAGGCAGCCTAAGTTCACACACACACACACACTCCACCCAAAAAGCCGTGCAGAAACCTTCATCAACTCTTCTCCTCTTACCTTCAGTCCCGTTCGTCTTCCTCTCTCAACTGATCAGACTAGATCTATTTCTAAAACTTTGCCAATAACTATTACAGTCATCTCTGTGTGTCTGTTAGCAAAATATCTCCTGGCCCAATGAAAGGATTTTCATGAAACTCTCAGAAAATATTCATTGGTTTTTCATCTACAAGTGATTAACTTTTGGGATCAAACTAATTCATGATGCTCACCACGGTTAACTAACCTTACGCAACACAAAGATGCCTACAACTCAGCCAGTTGCAAAAATATTGACCTAAAAATTGGTGTGGTAGTAGCTGAGACTCATTCTCAATATATACTTTGAGCTCTACGTACTGAACAATATTTTTACCTAAAACTTTGGCTTTAATCAACCCTAGACAACACAAAAATGGCTATAGCTCAGTCAGTTTTACAGATACTGAGCTAAATCTTGTGTAGTAGTATCCGAGAGTCATCCTCAACTTATACTTCAAGCACTAACAGATCTCACAAGATCTTATAATATCATATGAGATTGTGTAAATTACAAAGTTTGATCAAAATGTAAGGTGGCTGGCGATATGCACTCCTTCAAGGAATGCTGCGCCTTTAATATTTTGCAGACCTCTTGTCTCAGGCCAAGCTTAAGGAGAAAAATAGATAATTTTTTTCTGGCCAGAGTCCATTGTTTTAAAATGAGAAGAGAGCATGTTGCTGCTTATATTTCTGCCTGAGAAACTGAATGCTGACATTTTACTCTCTCGAACGTAAGAAGAGAGAAAGAAAGAGAAAGTGTGTGCATCTGTGTTGCCCGTATTCGTACGGCGAGGCAGACATCCACCCTGGGACGGTGTGTCATCGATCGAGCTGCAGGAAGAGGCCTATTATCTCCAGCCATGGTTCAAGCGGGGGAGTCAAGTGTGTCATATGTGTTGGCTCTAATTGGCAACCGATCCTGGTGGAGGCTGAGCGGAGGTGAAGGCAGAGCTGCAGTAATCCAACCACCCCCTGCTCTCACACCTCCTTTCTAAGTGTTACACTGTTCTGTTCAAAGGTTTCATCTCACTGTTGTTCCCCGCAGTGACAGGGAAATTACACGTGTGTAGAAAAATGAAATGCAAGTGCTTTTTTTTCAATGAGAATGATCACAAATAAGACTTCAGTGCAGCTGCATCGGTGTGTCTTTGTGCAGCAGTTGTGAGCAGACTTGGATTGTTTTAAATTAAGAGAGTTCGTTTTTCTGACAGATTGTTATAATCTAAGTCTGCTCAGTTTTTGTCTTCATCATCTTCTTCCATCCTCTTGGTACTTATTTTATTTTATTCTCTTTTTGTTTCTTGTTTTTTGGTTTTGTTTTTTTGTCAGATTCTTGTGTTTTTGTCTCAGGACTCAGAGCTTGTGTGATCTTCTACTGCCCTCTGCAGGAGCACAAATTCAAACATTTACTGCACAAAAGCCACTAAAACAAAATGAGACTTGATTTTGTTTAGTTAAACTATGATTTATAGATGTTTCTCCTTTTCAAACACAACATAAAATGTTTGAATTCTGTCTTAAATAACTTTTCTTCCATAATTTTTTGCAATTGTTTGCTCATTTTACTTTGGATTGAGTTGAAATTTGTTCTGAATGTACACAAAATCCTAATAATAACTTGCAAAATACCAAATAATATCAATGTTCTATAGCCAGTAATCACATCTAAGGCAACAAAGATCTTTTGTCTAACCTTTTATCTCATAAATACTTTCTCCATCCAAAGGTTGGTCACATGTGAAGCTGTAGAAAAGAGGCACACAGTTGTAGTTCAACCACTCATCCTTCTGTAGTTTATATCATCCTTGGTTCTGTGTTACATAACATATATTTTAACTTTATTTGCCTTTATAATCCAATCAAACGTTTACTTTTGCACACACGATGAGAACCGTGGGCTAAAATTGTTTTTTTGCAACATCTGATACATTCTGCAAAAAATATACATTTCCTTGAACAGATTTTCAACTTTCCTTCTATTTGTAGATCACTGGTTCACTCTGAAGACATCTTTGTTTCTTCATTAGACATGCAGAAAGTACTGTATTTTAGTGCTTTGGGATGCACTTTTAGGAGTTTTGTCCCAATTAGCTGCTTATTGAGAGGCTGTTATGCTTTCTTAGCGTTGGAATTGACTTCCTGTCGAGACAAGCTTCAGTGACTCCAGCTATGATCCTAAACTCAGCGAGATCGGCTTTCGCCTGGAAGCCGATCTCTAATTTGTGCTTCAGCTGAATAAATATGTAAAATCATAATAAAAAGGTTGTTTCTCACTGGTTCCTGATAAATGTTGCAAGCCACAAGCTAAATCAGCTTCAAAGCTGAGTAAAACATGACAGAATATGTAAGAAAAATAAAAACAATTACATTTTTTAAATCAAATTATCTTTTTAAACTTAAAATGAAGTCATTACAGATTACAAAACATGAGTCTTTTTTCATAAAATAGGAATGTTGTTCATTAGAGAAGAAATATTATCAAAGAACATCAAACATTTAATCAGAAATGTTTTTTGTTTTTTTTTATTCTTTAAAAAAAAGCCCTGGAAGGTCCAGACGTGTCACCGCTGCACCTGTCACTGACTGCTGTGAGGCAGCATGAAAACCAGGTCCAGGTTTCCTCCGTTCGTCATTAATAGTGTTAGCGTGCGCCTGGTGAGGCAGACAGCTCTCAGGTCGGCTTCTTATTTCCTGAGCGGTGGGGCTCCGTACCACCTGGGTGTTGAGAGGAATATTGTACCGTGACCCAACCTGAGCTTCTAAAACACTGCAGGGCCTCCTCCCTATTATCGCCTCAGTGGGGGCCGTGCACGAACAAGCCTTTGAAATTCATGTCGTTTTCTCGTGTTCTGCTCAGACCAACATTCTCTGTAACTCAAAGTTGGCAAAGTTATACAGAAATGCTGCTGTTTTTTTTTAAATCAGACTGTACATTTCTGAAGTTTATGTGCCACTAATTTCTGTGCAGTGATGTTCAAACCAGCTGAAAGACGTCTGCAGAATAGAGTGTTGGTTTCTAATTCTTAGACATTTTTTTCTTTCGGACCAACATGATTAACCTTGTTATTAGTTTTGTACATTAACTTCAACAGAAGTATGAGATGCATCAAGCTCAGACAGTTTATGGTGGGAGAACTTGTCACAAACTGCTCATTTGAGTTTTGAACATGTTTAAAAAATGTCTACCACAACATTTCTCTCAAAACAGTCACAGTCCTCGTGGGCGTCTCCAACTCGCTGTAATTTGACATCTGCTCTCCTATGACAAAACATCTAAGTCTAAAAACTACAAGGATGATGCATTAAATAATAAGTATTTTTGTTTTTTGCTTCTAATGTGGACTCTATTACTTTGAATCATGAATATAGGGACAGCTGCCAAAGTGAGTAGGACGTGGACAGAGGTGGACAACAAAATAATCTGCGCCTTTAAGAAAACTTTGCAAGCTGTCACCAACAGTCGCAGCCCAGTGAGATACCCCCATTAGTTGGTGCCCTAATAGTTGAGGTAATATCACCCCATTTTACTGAAATCATTATTTTCTGTTTTAGCTGCGAAGCCCAAAGACACAAATGTGGTGTGGTCAGTATGTAGGTGAAAGATCTCATTCATCCTAAATGGTCAAATAGAAAGCAACAAGAGAAGAAGTTACCTCTTATTTAGGATTATTGTGGTCAGGTTATCTATTTGTCTGTTTGTTTGGTAAACTTTTACCATAATAAATTGTGTAAAATGAATAATAGAAGTTATTTAGTTACGTTCTGGATTTCTACCACTAGGTGTCCTCCACAGTCCTTATTTCCAGCTCTTAACGTACCACCTGTCATCCGTTAGTAATCAGCACACCTGTTGTCAGTCAGTTATCACCTCTCCCAGTACAAACACTCGCTCGTCTTTGTCCAACCATTTGTTAACTTGCGTGTTTCTGACTTTTCATATGCCTGAGAAAGTTATTAAAAGTTTTGTTTGTTCCTGAGACTGCCTCCCTCAGAGCAGCTATTTCTGCCACCAGTTTTAAAAATGTCTGAGGAAGTTTTAAACTAGCTCAGCTTTTAACATCATCCCTAACCCTGGTGTTCCTCGTGGGAAATGAACTTTAGCCCACTTTCAAGCAAGACAGTGATCCATATTTCAAGAGAATCTGCACGCGCTCATACGAGAGCTGGCTGCAAATCTGTTGCTGGGTTTGAAGGACGTGAAAAATCAGGGCGGCTCCTGCCAACAACTGCCTCTTAACTCAAACGGACAGAGACAGGTGCTGTAAAATCCACACACAGTCATGCATACACTCACACACAAGCATGTAGACGCACACACAGTCACCCTGCCAGCATGTCCAGGAAATTCAGTGCTGCACGGCTGCAGTATCAACAGTATCTGTAACTGTAACACGGACTGTTTCATGTCAGAGAGAGCTGAAAAATGGCACGACAAGATCTGGGCTACATCCTCTCCATCTGTCCATCCTGTAATGTGCATGTCTTCTCCGTCTCATCCTGTCCGGACAACAACAGCAGACGTGGTTCCTCAACACACTTGGACCACATCGATCATGGCAGACTGTCAGATTTTAGGCATCGCAGAAATAGAAGTCCCTGCTTTGACGTCCCCCTGTGGAGGACCATAGATCTTCATCTTCTGCTTTGACACACTGTTCAAAATAGCAGGAGATCAAAGGGTTCTGGATGAATGTGTTAATGTGTGAGGGCACAACACGCAGCTCGCTAGATGGAGAGGTTGCATATGCAGCCTCACGGCATGAAGCTTGATCTGAATCAGAGAGGCTTTCAAACTTTAAAAAGCGGTGAGAGATGCTCCCAGAAGAGTTTAAACAGTTTTTTCCTGTTTCTGCAGATGTCAGATTCACAAAAACCTGTCATGAAGCTTGATAAGCATCCTATAATTGTAAATGATAGTTTCTCAAAATTAACCTATTTGTCTTTTTGCCCATTATCGCCCATCAACAAAAGGTAAAATGTGAGTCTGTTGGTTTGTCTGTTAGGGAAATACCTCATGAACCACTGGATGGATTTTAATGAAAAGTAATTATTGGCTGTTCATCTACAGCTGATTAACATTTGGACTCAACCGCCACAGCTAATCACCCTTAGCTTATACAGAAAATGGCTAAACACAGTAAATTTAACAGATATTGAGTTAAAATGTGGTGTGATAGTAGCTGAGAATCATTTACTGAATTATTACTGAGCATGACATCTCATAATGTCAAATATAAGCTCGTAATTTCTCATCATAAGATGATCTTAGTCTAAAAATGAAAGGAAGTGGGCGATATGCGTTCCTTCAAGGAATGCTAGACCTTTAATTTCTTTATTTGTATTTGTTTACAAAATATCAGAAATATTTTGTAAGTTGATCAGCCCGATAAACGAGTAATGTCACTGTTTTTGAAATGCGACCCATGCTTTTAAGGGTTGCACAGATATAATGAGACATTTGTCAGCTTTAGAGGTGTTGCATATTTTTAGACTTGGGAACAGATCCGGACCATCTGTTCCTCTGGTCCAGCTCTTCATCAGAGCCAAGCCTCCTTCACATCCACCAATTAACCTCCTTAAAGTGTAGGATCCATCTCTGCGTCCGAGTACGGACAAGAAATACTCGCCTTGTTCCTTTTTCAACCTTTGATGTATTTATACTAAACGCAGGGACGTAGAACTGTTGATGGAAGGGGAACAAAAATCAAAAGTCCCATTTTTGTTCACGTTGTGGGTCTGTCTTTTGTCTGTTTTTATCAAAACATTCAGCTCATTCATGAAATAGGTGCTATGAAATTTGGTATTTGTAACTTTTCTACTTTTTCAAAAACTTTCTGCTCTTTAGGTGCTGACTGCTTCACTACAATTAGGCTAGCTTTAGCTTTTGCTTTGCTAATTTTTAGCATTGGCATCTGTTTAGCTCATTTTAACATAGGTTTAGCTGATTTTTGCATTTATTTTGATTATTGTAGCTGTTTTGCTTCTTTGAGCTTTGAGTTAGTGTTCGGCTTTGCTTAGCTTTTAGCTACTGTTTTGCTCCTTGTAGTTTTAGCTTGTTCTGCTCACTTTAACCTGTGTTCTTTTGAGTTTTGGCTTTGTTTTGCTCATTTTTAGCTTCTGTCTCATTTAAGGTTCTGTTTTGTTCATTTTAGCCTTTGTTCTGCTTATTTTATCCTCTGTTTTGCTCATTTAACTTCTGGTTTGCTCGTTTTCGTTCATTCGTTCATTCGTTCATTTTAGCCTCAGCTTTGCTTGTTTTACCTTTGACAGCTCAGTTTTAGCTTTTTTAGCGGCTTTCAGTAAAGTTATTCAGCCCTTCACAGTCGCACTCCATCTTCACAGAAAATGCAGCTTCTCTTATTTTTTTTGTTTTCTTGTCTAAACCAGACAAGACAAGCAGTTTTAAAAAATGATCGTCCTCTCTTGCTGTGTCTGTCTTCACTGCCAGCAGCTGCTCCACTTCCCTCCTCATCTTCTTCGCCCTCATACATTGGCCTTGTGAGTGACAGCACATGTGCTGGGAGTGGGGGTTCATAAGAGGCCCGCTGCTGAAATCCTAACCCCCTTTACCCCACCACTGTGAGACACAAGCCAGCTATGGACAGGACAGGGTGGAGCTGTGAGAGACAGATGCTGGGAGAGGAAAGGAAGGAGAGACACTCAAAGTAAGGGCTGCAGGAGGACGGAAGAGAAGGACAGACAGAGGGAAAGTTTTGCAAGTTGATGCGTTTGGCCTTTGTGTGCAGTAAAGACACTGAGGAGACTCGGGTCCGGTCCTGTCCACGCTGAAGATGGTGCTACGGATGTTGATGGTTTGTGTGCTCGCTCTTCTGTTCTGTCAGGTAAGAAAGATCATTGTCTTTAAATCTGCTGTCAACTAAAACAACAAAAATATACCTTTTTTTTCATTATCTGTTTTGTTTTGTGCTTTACAAAAGAAAATTAAAGGCCTAGCATATCTTGAAGTAATGCATATCACCCACCGCCTTTCAAACTAAAATCATCTTATGCAAGCTATGTTAGAGCTCAGAAAATGTGTGGGATTGACTCTTGGCTACTACCACACCAAATTTCTGGCTCATTATGTAGAAAACTGGCTGAGCTGTAGCCATTGTTTGTTTCATAGGGTCAGCTGACTGTGGCAGCCATACTGAATTGGGTTGACTTCAAAAATTAATCTGCTGTAGATTTACATCCAATGATTGCTTTCATTAAAACGTCCAGTGATTCATGATATTTTGCTAATGCTATAAGCAAATGAACACATGCAGCCACACACAGGCCTTTGGTGGCGGGCAACGGTAAGATTATCTAATTTACATATAAAAATGGGTCGCAATACATAATACAATCTTGTATTTATGGGGTAGCAGACAGGGAATATACAGGGTACTTACCTGGTAACAGACAAGTACCTGTATATGCTGCTCCATAAGTACCCTATTTGTTCCCCAAGAAGAACCCTGTATGGTACCCGCTATGTACCAGGCTGTATTATGTATTGCTACTAAAAACTCAGATTGCAAAGTATCATAAAGAGTTTTAGGTGCTTGAGCAAAAACTTTCTTTTTGCTGTGAAATGTCAGTAACAAGTCACCGCACAGAGCAGTCTGGCTGCTTTAAAGTTAATCCATTTGCACTTGAGTTGTGATCCTGCTGCCTCTTTCAGATTCCGTTTTTTTTCTGCTTCCTGCTCCTGCAGAGTGTGATCTTGTTTAGAGAATAACCTTTTGCTGCCCCATGCTTCAAATATACAGTTTAGATTTTTCACCTGAGTGATGTTCTCTGTGGAACATCTACTTCTTCTCATCAGCAGAGGCAGCAGTCCGGCTCTGCAATCAGAGCCTGCGGCTGAACTAAACATGTCATCCCTGTTGGAGAGAGGGTGACGGAGTGTTTTGAGAAGGACGAGACCCCAGATGTGCATGAAAAAGACCCGGGGCATCATTCGTGGCCCCATGTCTGCAGACGGCACAATGACATCTAAAATGGATGACAATATAAACTGACTTATTGCC
Organism: Kryptolebias marmoratus; assembly: GCF_001649575.2. Lineage (NCBI taxonomy): Eukaryota > Metazoa > Chordata > Actinopteri > Cyprinodontiformes > Rivulidae > Kryptolebias > Kryptolebias marmoratus. Next base: position 5,057,582 of record NC_051444.1, read on the forward strand.
GAGCCCAGGTCCAAATACCATCAGTCTTTTGTCTGTGTTTGGATCAGTAATGCAGCCCAGGTTGAGCAGATGATCTGTCTTGTTCTATGTTGAAGATGTTTTGTAGCTGAGAAAGATGAATAATTCAGTCTTTTTAGTCATTTAAGTTTCTCCTGCCTGTTATTAATCACCTGCTGCCAAAAGGCAAAGGAGAACAATTATGTTAGAATATTATATTAGATTATATAAGATGTTTAAGGAGGGTCTCTGCTAGATGCTGAGGAGCAGTTATATTGTCTCCCATATAGGAACTGTGCAAAAACAATTCAGAATTGTTCCCTTATAGTTGCTATCTATAGTCCAGTAACATTATGCATTCCCAGTTTTCCTTCTGCACAAAATGCTCTCATTTTTCTTTTAACTAGCATTCCGAAAATCCTATTGAACAAAAAAACACAAGCATATGGACCCAGCATTCCTTGAAGGATGCATATTTCCTGCTGCCTTTCATGTCAGAGTTGTAACTGTTTTGGTTAAACCTTGCAATATTGTAAAATATCACACACAGTTTGTCATAAATGGCTTTTCGCTACGACCACACCAAATTTTAGGTCAATATCTTTAAAAGTGACAGAGTTGTAGCCATTTTCCTGTTGGCTAAGGTACATAAATACTTTTTGCAAGTTCCATAAAAATTTGTTCAGTGATTTATGAGATATTTTGCTAACAGAAAGACACACAAAGAGACACCAGGAAAGAACACGCTGCTGAAAGGTGAAAAGCAGGCGATAACGAATCCACTTGAAGCTCTAAAAAAACTGATCATAAAGATTTTTATTTCCCCATTAACAGCTGTCAATCCGGCCGAAGCTTTCATGGGTGTCACCTGATCTCCTTTAGTTGTGCTCCTTTAATCTCTGTTTTAGTGCTGAGGCGTTCAGGTCTGTCGGCTGCGTGTGTCGTGGTGATGAGTGGGCAGCAGTCACAGCTGTTCCCAGTTGCATACGTGATGCCGTTTGTCCCGCTCTGTAATCCCCCCCCCCCTCTCCTTGCAGAGAGAGAAGTGGGTCGCTCCTGGAGCGTGAAATCAGGTACAAATGCAGAGTGTGTCGCAGCAGCCAGCTGGCGCTGAGGTCTCACTCATCGGAAACAATCAGGGGGAGGATTTAGAGTCTGAATCGGTGGCCCCGCTGGGTGTGGGTACCTGCAGGGCTGTTTGACACCGTCTAGAGTTTCAGAGGGAGCAAAGGGCAGCGAGACGGCTTCCACTTCATAAAATAAGTCGGATGAACGGTGAATTTCATTTCCTTTCTTTCTTGTTTCCTCATTATTTTTTACAGACTGAGACATGGAACACCAGCTGGTTGCGGTTGTTGATTCTGAGATCCAACACTGTAGAGAGCCAGCAGCGATGGCATAAAGGCCAGGACTGGACTCTCCAAAAAGACTGACCAGGCCACTAGGACAGGGCACCAAGGTTTAAAGGGCCCCAAAATAGTATTATTGTTTTTGCCCAAAGGCAAATCGATAATATTTTCACGTGTCTATGTGGGTGTGTGCACCATTATCTAAATATCTCTTGAACCACTGAACAGATTTTAATGAAACTTTTAAAAAGTAGTCACTAAATTTAAATCTACATCTGAATAACTTTTAGAGTCAACCTAATTGAAAACAAACACCAAAGCTAATCGAACTTAGCCTCCACAAAAAAAAGGCTTTACCTCAGTAAGTTTCACAGATTTCAGTCATTCATAACATTCATTACAAGCACCAACAGATCACTTGAGATAATACATTTCCACATCAGTTGATCTCAGGCTTAAACTCTGGCATGAACGCTGGCGGGTGATATGCATTCCTTCAAAGAACGCTAGGCCTTTAATCAGTTCGGGAACTCCATATTTACATCCCTGTTACCTCCTTTTTTTAGCTCAGAGCCATAACCTTGCCCCACATTCTTGAGTCTCAGACATCTGCTCTCAGATGAGGGAGACACCAGTGGAACAATAAATAAAGAGCTGTGACAGACAGCCATGACTTAGCAAAGAGTTGGGAAGTGGCTGTGAGGGACATGAAATGACCCGCCGGCTGAGGGTTTAATATTTTCACTCTGAACAGATAATATTAGTTAAGTCAAAACTTTCACAAACTCAGTACAGACACAGTCCTTGACTGTTCGGCCCCAAATTAAAGACCTCGCCTTCCTTGGAGGATTGTCACTCACTGGCTTTCACGCCAGAGTTTTAAACAAACATCTTCTCATGTTGTATTGAATTTGGTCAGACCTTGAAAATAATCATATATGCAAACCTCATGCGATATCGCCAGATGTTACGCTCAGAGTATGTGTTGTAAACAACTCTCAGGTACTACCACACCAAATATTAGCTCAATATTTGACTTGGAGTCACTTTTGTGTTGGCAAATCTTGATTATCTGTGGCGACCATCTTGTAACTTGTTGACTCCAGAAGTTAATGAGTTGTAGATGGACATAAAATGATTACTTTCTGAAAGTTTCATTCAAACAAAGACACACACACAGAGACACAAACAGATGCCTTCAGCGGCGGGTGATAACAAGCTGCCGATACATCTGCGGGGCCTGAGGTGAAAGGTCAAGCTGTAATCATACCTGGGGAAAAAGCTCTGAAACAGTTCATCTGAGTGTGGTGTCTTCACCCAGCCTGTCAGAAAAGAGCCTCACCGGTCTAATTGGTAACGTGACTCTCTGCTGTTCCTGCATCTTTGTCTGGTAAAAACATTAGAGCAGCCTGCAGATACCCAGAGGACCCCCCCGTCCAAAACGCAGCGTCGTGTTAGATAATGTCGAGTGGTTAAAAGGAAGTGTGCAGATTTACAGGCTGTCTGTTCTGGTGCCTGGGAGAAAAGCTGGAACACATTGTGGCCGTTTAGTGTGACGGAAAACTTTATTGCATGTATGTCAAAACGTTTTTGCACCGAGTGATGTCTAAAGTTATTTTCAGCACAGCACAGCCTTTTTTATGTAAGAAGCACAAATGTAGTGACATGTTGTTCCTGTGGGCTTCTTACAAATAAAGAGGTTCAATTTCATCCACTTCTTACGTCAGTGAAATATCTGTTTCTGATCTTAACAGAAATACCTCGAAGGCATCTGGACGTGTAAATTTTGTGCATTTATGTTCCCAAGTCTTGGGACTTCTGGGGATTTTGATTTTGAATAAAACATCTTAATTAAAGCTGTTTTCACACGTTCTTTAGCTTTTCATTTCCTTGACATTTTTCAGAAGCTGCAAATCGGACCACATATTTGTTCAGACTTTACTCAGGCAGCGTTTTGCTCTGAAGCGCCAAAATATTTTCATCATGACAAAATGATGGAAGTTGCTGTTTTTTTTGGTTTTTTTTTGTCAACATTGCAAATACAACTAAGTAAAAGTAAAGTTTATATCTGTGGTAAAAGCCTGTTCTAACCATGAATACAGGTTGTGTTTTCTGCACACAAACTATGTGGACTTAAGCTGTGGAAAAAGTCCTGAATTATTGTGTAAAAACACTTATATTTTACCAAAATTGTCCCATTTTTGACTCTCAGCTATTACTACATCACATATCTTCATTATCTAAAGTTTTTTTTTTTTTCTGATGTCAATTAGCTGTGGCGGCCATCTTCAATTGAGTGGAAGTTAGAGTATGTGTTGTGAAAAACAGCAACAACCACAACAATCTTTAGCTCAGTGTGGTTGTAATTGACCGAATTACAGCCATTTCTGTGTTTTCTGAGGTTAGTTGGTTGTGGCGGGCACCTTGAATTGGGTTTGAGTTGTAGATGTGCATATAATGACTATTTCCTGAAAGTTTCTTTGAAATCTGCTCAGTGGTTCGTGAGATATTTTGCTAACCGACAGACACATAAAAACATTATCATCCGCTTTCACCTTTCAAATGTAAAACATTCATGTCCCATCATCCTCAGCTGTAATATTCTTCAATAATAAATACTAATCCTAACAATGTGAATATGCATGGATTGTTAGAGGTGCTGCACGCTTTATTCTCATTTATCCAGATTTTATTTTGTTGTACACTCTGTTTGCTCCCATATTTTGCGTAATTGTTCATTTTAAAGCTAATTTGCGGCTCCTCTGAAGTAAATTCCTTCTTGTTTGCTCGGTGAGAGTTGTTTTTTTAACTCTGATGAACGCACGCTGACACACTCGAGTTTGCAACTGTCTCTCTGTGCATTCTCAAAGTCAGACAAGCTTGAAACTGCACCTTTTTAGGTAAACGTAGAAAGTGATACATTTAGAAAGAAAGCTGCAAATCAGCTGTTACTGATTGAGACTGAGTGATTCAGATTTTAGAAGGGCGTTAGACGTTGAAGTAGATAATTTTCAGGTTGAACATATCTGTGAGTGTGACTCGAGTGTGTGGATGCTGGAGGTTAGAAACAGTTAAGTGAGGTGGGGGTCGGGGATATAAAATGCTCTAAGATTAGCCTCCCCTCTGACTCGGCCTGCGGATGCCAGCCATGCCTGCCATTCTTTTCTGCACTGTCTCACAGCGTGATAGATGATCTGTTCAGCAGATTACACACCCAGCTGAGACTGAACACTCTTTATTCTGCAGATTTAGTCATGTTGAGTACATCCATTTGATTAAGGGCCTAGCATTACTTGAAGGAATGCATATCACCCACCGCCTTTCATGCCAGAGTTTTAAACTAAGTTCATCTTATGTTGAGAAATGATGAAGTTGTTGCCGTTTTGGTCAAATCTTGAAAATAACATCATGCGCAGTCTCACATTATCTCACATGATCTGTTAGTGCTTTGAGTATGTGTTGTGAGTAAGTCTCAGCTACTACCACACCAAATTCTAGCAGAGTATCTGTAAAATCTCCATTTTTATGACACCTAAAGGTAAATTAGCTGTGGCAGGCATCTTGAATTTGTCTAATCAGTTGTAGATGTGCATCCAGTGATTCTGCCCTGAAAGTTTTATTAAAATACGTCCCATAGTTCATGAGATATTTTGCTAACAGACAGAGTTGATTTAAACACAGATGTCCCATGATCAGATAGCACTTAGAGTATAAGTTGTGTATCAGTCTCAGCAACTACCACACCAAGTTTTAGCTCGACATCTGTGAAACTGATTAAGTCGTAGCCATTTTTGTGTAAAACCATTCAGAATACTCATCAATATTCAGTTTTATGTGAGTGAAATCACACAGATGAATTACTTTTTGGGATTATCCCTTTGAGGCTTTAAACATGTGAGAAGTGATGCTGACTGCAGTGAAATCCCACAGAAAAGCAGGAAGCGGCCAAAGGAAATGTGTACATGACGTAAAGTGTGCGTGGGTGTGTGTTTTGTCGATGCTCATACATACTTTATATTTGTGAGGCTGCATTTAGTGTGTGAAAAAACACACAGACACACACGAGTGTCTGTGGAATTCATCGAGCAGATCTGTAAGGTGATCCCAAACTCCCAGTCAGGTGCAGAGCTGAGGCATAAAGGGGGAATTTGTGAGCCTGAGCGGGAATGCGGGTGGGAAAGCACAGGATCTAAATCCACTGTCGACAGCTGCTGTGTGAGTGTTTCTCATATGTGATGTGTGTGTGTGTGTGAGAGAGAGAGAGAGAGAGAGAAAGAGACAGAATACAGTCATGGGAGTGATGTGATGATGGAGGGCTTGTGAAAAAACCACAAGTGTTTGTGTTTCCTCGTCTTGAGATGAATTTGCACTTGGATCAAACACATCAGACACAAAGTGAAACCTGAAGCTGCCTCTTCTGCTCCGGACCCCACAGTACCGTTAGCCTCAGCACCACCGTTAGCAGGCAGCCATACTATCAGGCCGCTGGGAGCATTAAAGCTCTGAGGGACATTAAACAGCTGCAAATAGACGTAATCGTATAATGTTTGTCTTCCGTGAGCGTGGCTCTCTGGGGTTTATAACAAGCATTTCATGTAATCTAACTTACTGTCAACCTTTTTTTTTTCTCCTTTCAGGTCTTGAGCTCTGCAGAACAAAGTCAGGCAGAGCAGCATCCTCAGACTCTTTACCCCTGGAGAAATCGAAGAAAAGAGGGCGTCAGAGTGAAGCGAGACTGGATCATCCCCCAGATCAGAGTGTCAGAGAACAGCAAACAGGTTCCTGAGGACCTCGTCCAGGTAAAAACATCACATCACAGCGCTGCCGACATGTTCGGGTTTGTGCAATAAAAACATAAAATCATGACAGGATAAAAACAAAATGTGCAGGCAGGGCTGATAATAAACATGCATAATGAGTAGGTTCAAAGTCATATACGAACAAACATAAAAATATAAAACTTTACAGCAACTAAACTAAACATGATAGTTTATAAAATGATCATTTGGTAAATATAAATGTGTGCAAACTTGCATAATAATACAGAGTACAAAAATTTCTATTTAAGGTTGACTCAACAAAAAAACAATTATTTGTACAGCTGATTTACCTGTTTGATATTAACACTGTGAACATTACTTTTAAACCCTAGCCCCGAGCCAAAAGGCCCTAACCCCTTAATCTTTTAATCAAGTGTTGATCATTTTTTTTGTTGTTACAAATTTGCTTTCTGTTGCAGAATGCAGCAGTCAAATCTGGATCAAAACTCATCTGATTTCCAGAAAAGAAATCTATCTCATCTTTAATCAAAAACTTCTGCCCGTATGGGCCACCAAATATGCAGATATATCTATTAAACATTGGTGCCACTCAGGGGTGGAAATTAGCACCCGCCACCGGCCAAATGCGGGCAAATATTTGAAGTGGCGGGTGAATTTGATCAACACACACGCCACTGTGGCGGGTTGGCAATTTGAACAGAAAAGGTGTTATTTGTCCTCTTGACATATAGGGGGCAGTAATGTGCTCGAGCTGCTGCTGTTAAGTCGAGCCGCGTTCCCCCATCAGATACGG
>NC_051444.1:5065395-5180798 GCF_001649575.2 Kryptolebias marmoratus
ATCAGAATATCCTACCTGTTAAATATAAGCGGGTAGCACAAATAGATCTATGCATTAAAAGCAGCAAGTGTCTGAAAAACATTACAACTTACATACAAAAACTTACAAAAGCACAAAAAAAACCTTCAAAAACACTCTACAGAAATAAATTTTACTTGTCAGAATTTTTTTATGTACAGATATGCATCTTTAAATGGTTTAAAATAAAAAAATAAAATAAGAAAAATCTAGTTATTTCCATGCAGTGTCCAGAAAGAGGAGTTGTTCAGCTTGTAGGGCAGCACAACTGCTTCCACCCACCTCCATCATCATCATATTAAATTACTTTTTGTCACAACAAAAAATAGTGGCTGGTAAAAATTGATCTGTATTTCTAAAATGAAAAAAATGCTTTAAAATGACTTTTAGTTTGGAATCTCAGAGGGAATTTCAATCTGCTTTAAAGCTCTACCTTCATCTTTTTGATCATCTTGTTTTTCTGCTCAGATCAAATCGGACAAAATCTTCTCAGGTGAGGTGATCTACAAGTTAGAGGGGCCCGGAGTGGACCAGGAGCCCAAGAACCTGTTTGAGATTGATGATAAAACTGGAGTGATCAGGAGCAAGCGGCCTCTGGACCGAGAGAAGCACCGCAGCTTCACCGTAAGTCGTGGTTAAGGAACAACCAGACTCTGCACATGTTCACGTTTCTGCCTTACATCACAGATCGTTGTGTCAAACACGGCCAGAGGTCAATGCTTCAAGGTTTTTATGGCCATCTTGGGAACGTGCTGCGCTTTTCTTTCTGCCGCCACATGTTCTGTTACTTCATATATCCTGGGTCTGTTCTTAGTGGAAGGTTTGACTAATACCCTCATGATTTCTTGTATCTTTGTGTGTGTGTGTGTGTGTGTGTGCAGCTTAAAGCCTTTGCGCTGTCCCCCAGTGGAGAACGACTGGAGAACCCCACCACCATTGAGATAGTGGTTCTGGATCAGAACGACAACAGGCCCGTCTTCACCCAGAAGCAGTTTTCTGGCTCCGTCCCAGAGTTCTCTGTCCCAGGTACGGTCATGAAGTCATCACGTCCTCACAGCTTTTATCAGATCATTCAACATCTTAGTGTAAAACTGTCATGAAAGGCGGCGGGCGACATGCATTTCTTCATTGAGCGCTGGTTTCAGTTTAAAAAGCTGTTAACTCCACAGCTGAGGATGTTTACTTTACTGCATGAATGGATTATTTTCATGAAAAGAAAAACTTTGGAGTTTGAGGCACACTGATGGACAAGAATAGAATCATCTTTATTCTCATTTTATGGCTCAAATACAGTCAAATTTGGAGAATATTTCTATTCTGCTGCATCTGAAACATATCTTAAGAAAACCTATTTACAAACTGCACTTCAAGGGTTCTTATGACTCAGCTGAATAAACTGTTTTTAGGTATATTTATCCTACTTTTGAGGCATCTGATCACATAACAAGAAATCATTTTAAAAACAAGCTGATTTGTGATTTACTTGAGGCTTTAAAGACACTTTAAAAAAACCAGAAACAACTTTTATTGCGTGACTGAAACGTTCAGTTGTCCCTGGCAGGCACATCAGTCATGTCAGTGGCGGCCACAGACGCAGACGACCCGATGACAGAAAACGCTGCTCTGAGCTTCTCCATTGTGAGCCAGGAGAGCATTCCTGCCAACGCTGTGACCAAAACTATGTTTGGCATCAACAACCAGACGGGCACCATCTACACCAGAGACGTGGGGCTGGACCGAGAGGTGAGTCCGAGGCAGGTTCACGCAGACCGTCAGGGCTTTTCTTCACAATAAACAAGCTGTGTTCTCTCGCAGGTGGTGCAGGGCTTTAAGCTCAAGCTAAAGGTTGCTGATTTGGGAGGCGAAGGTTTGACCGGTGATGCTGAGGCGATCATACTTGTGTCGGATATCAACAACCACCCGCCACGGTTCGGCCCCGCCTCGGTGAGCAAAACGCCAGCGAGGAAACAACAAAACAAGTCAAGTTTCTGTGAAAACACACTGAGCGCTCAGTACGTTCAAGAAGCTGAAACTGAGCAGCTGAAATCAAAACAAAAGCTACACCCAGCAGAACAGCAGCTAAAAGCTAAAACAAGAAAACAGTAGTTAAAAGGTGAAATGAGCAAAATTGTAGATAAAAGCCCAAATTACCAAAACAATACATAAAAGCTGAAACTAGAAAGATGGTAGCTAAAAGCTAAAACCAGCAGAACAGTAGCTAAAAGTTCAAAAGGAAGCAAACTGTGCTAAATTAGATTTCAAAGAGGTTTCTTCACAAGTTTTTTTTAATTATTATTATTGATTTGAAGAGATCTTAATTTATTTCTATGATGAAAAAAATGTCAAAGTTAAAGATTTAAAAGAAAAAAAATTAAATTAACAAACATCATATCCATAATATCCTAAACAAGCTGAAGTTTGAGTCCAAAAAAACATATAAACAGGAAAACAACCAGGATTCACACAAACACAGAATTTAAAATGACTTTAGTCATCGTCTCAGTTTAGTTTTTTTTATTTCTCAGACTAAATGAAACAGTTTGATCTGTATTTCCTGTGTGTGCTGCGTGTAGTACAGCATGACGGCAGAGGAGAACGTGTTCGGCGTTGAGATCGGCCGAGTAAACGTGACAGACAGAGATGATCCCGGAACGAGAAACTGGGAGGCCAAGTTCACCATAACCAACGACCCGCAGAGGAACTTCGCCATCAGGACGGATCCGGACACCAACCAGGGGGTTCTGACAGTGATTCGGGTACAGCATGGGTGTTTAGATGACATATAAACCGACATAAAGGGTTCAGAGAAAAAAGGTGAACTTTTATCGCCTGATCACATGGAGGAGTTACAGCTCATCCTAACTGTCTGAACATTTACTTTTGTTGACTTCATACAGCTTCAGAGGTATTTTTCTTTCTAAATTTTAGCTTTATTTCACATCTGCCGTAAATATTTTTAATTTAGACACTGATACTAACTGCATTTAATTGTAAAATGGCTGAATGATTTCTGTTTAAGTTTCCAACAAAACAGTTTATTCCTGTAGAATAATAAAAAAAAAACTTTTGTGCTTAAAGAATAAAACTATAGGGTCTCAGAAAATTTCCAGACAAGACAACAATCCACTGAGACTGAGTGACAGATAACTTGTGAAACACAAGATTAATAAAATGTATTTAAATGTTTTGGTGTTTTTCTGTAATTCAAATGAGCACCAAGGCTGTCAGACACTAAATCCTGCCATCTAGTGGTTTTAATTTAAACTGCAAATAATAATTTCTTCTTTGCTGTATTTTATATTGGATATTAGTATCGTTTGAAAATGTTCCCTGTTTTTATTCTTATTATCTGACTTTAGAGCAAACAGATGTTTTATTTTCTGTTTGTGTTTCAGCCTTTGGATTATGAAGGTCAGAGAAAGTACACTCTGGTTTTAACCGTGGAAAACCTCAGTCCTCTGAGCAGCAAAGCTCCAAACTTGCCCCTGAGCTCTGCCTCGGTGGTGATCACCGTCGTGAACAAGAATGAAAGCCCGATTTTTAAAGAGAACCCCATCCAGATCGAGGTTCTGGAGTCCGTTCCTCCTGGAACCCTCCTGAAAACCAACCTGGCCTCTGATCCGGATCATTCTGAGCTCAGGTAGGACCTGTGGGCTGCTCTTAAATGGAGAGATTTCTTTTTTCTCTTCACCAAACAAGGTGTTGGATGATTTTCTGTTCTACGTGTGCTAGATATGAAATCAGTAGAGATCCTGAGGGGTGGCTGGAGATTGACAGAGACACAGGAGACATTGTGTCAAAGCGAGGATTCAACATGAGATCTCCACATGTTAGAAACGGCATCTACACGGCTGCTGTCGTGGTCACAGGTCAGTTTATTCACTCGTCCTTTTTCTGTAGCGTTTCAAATAAATCAGTGTTTAGTGATAGATAATCAAAGGTTGATGAATTCAGAAATGATTTTGGATGAATCTAAAAATCTGTTTCTAAGCAACAGGCTCAGAAAACTGCATATATATACTCTCAAAGTTGTAATATTGCTTTTTTTTCCATTATATTCAATATAACATTTCTTTTTCTAATATTAACTTTATGTACTTTTAGGACTTGTGTAAAAAAAAAGACCATTTAGGTTGTGTTTATATAGAATATAGAAATAAAGGCTTTACAAACTTTTCTGCAGTAATTGTTAATGCATGTTTTTGCTTGACAATAACAATTAAAGCTCTTGTTTTTGCCCGTTCAGATGCTGGTGGTTTATCCAACACTGCCACAGTAAAGATCCTCCTGAAGGAGACCAATGACTTCCCCCCTCAGCTCTCCCCTCTGAGCGGCTCAGTTTGCAGGGATGCCAGCAGAACCAACGCCGGCCTTTTTCTGACTGCCGTGGACGAAGACCGTGCGCCTCATGCTGCGCCCTTCACTTTCAAATTCCACGATGATTCGTCATTCAACTGGACTCTCGTTCATGTCAACGGTGAGAAAAAAGTCCCATGAAGGACGTCTCTGCGGGGTTTTCCTGTCAGAACACAGTTTTCATGTCCCCTCCTCCTTCAGACACCCACGCTGTGCTCAGGCCCACGGTGGAGCTGGAGGCTGGAGAGTACGCAGTGACAGTGTTCGTGTCAGACTCCGGGGACCCTCAGCTGGGCGCTTACGCTCAGGTTAATGTCACCGTGTGTCCGTGTGACTCCTTCGGGGACTGTAAGTCCAGGGCCGGGGCTCTCTTAGGCTCCAGTGTGGGAATCAGCATCATTGCGCTCTTCATCATCATCGCTTGTGTTGCCCTTCTAATCGGTGAGTGCCACGTCTTTCTACAATCTACGTAAAACGAACACAGGTAATTAAAATGTTGTTTATTCAACATGAATGACGTTTGCAGTGCTGTTCCTCCTGGCTGTGGCGTTGACCTCCTGTGGGAGACGCCACCACATAAAGAAAGGAACCGGTCTGCTCGTCGCGGAATCGGAGGACGACGTACGAGACAACGTCCTCAACTACAATGAGCAGGGCGGGGGTGAGGAGGATGAGGTGAGGCTGACATGTTCAAACTCCTTGATGCTCCTGCCTGACATTCATCAGTCAGATCATAAGTTTTCTCCCCCCACACCTTGCAGAACGCCTTTAACATCGACCTGCTGTGGAACCCCCACGATGCACCCCCCAACCCCTGGTCCTTCTACCCGGGGTCTGGTGTTCCTCGAGGCAAGCAGCCCCTGAGGAAGGATGCCCCCCAAAACCTGCCCTCCCCCACCTACCCCCGACGGACTCCTGCAGATCCTTCCGACATCAAGGACTACATCAATGATGTGAGGCTCCTGCCATAACTTTGTTCTCTGCTACCTAATATTCAAATGATTATTTTTGCTTCAGAGTCGGCAGGTCTCCTTATACAAGGGATTAGGCAAACATGCATTAGGTTTTTGCTAAGTCAGCGATTCCTAAAGTTGAGGTCTGGACCTTACTGTAGGTTGTGAAACACCTGGTTTTGCCTCCTGGTTTTAATCTAATTGTGTTGCCTTAATGTCCTTATTTATTCCCCTTTTTACCAACCTTTGTGCAGTTCAACTAAGAATATTTGTAAATTTCCATCTTTCAGGGTCTGGAGGTCGCCGACAACGATCCCAACGTGCCCCCGTACGACACGGCCCTGATCTATGACTACGAGGGCGATGGCTCGGTGGCGGGCAGCCTCAGCTCCATCGCTTCGGGCAGCTCGGATGAAGATCAGGACTACGATTACCTCAACGACTGGGGACCACGTTTTCAGAAACTGGCCAACATGTACGACCCGCGCTAGAGCGGGCACTACCCCACAGAAACGGGACCTGCCAGGTTCACCGGAGGGCAAAGGTCGTATCTGTGGCGCTTCTTGGACACGTTTATATATGTTTTGGAAGTTTACAAAAAAAAAAAATTGCTACACAACCCCATGGGCCTTGAAGCAATGGAGCCTTTGGTTTTATCACACATCTTACAGAGTGGATCAAGGCAAAGTTTAGTGTTTAGCTCAGGAAAAATAAACAGCTTTGAGTAAAAAAGCTGAAAAAAAAGAGTTGAAGTGTCTGATGATGATGCTCAGGCTTTGGGAGATCAGTAATGTACACAAAAAGGATGCAATGTTCATTTTTTGTATTGTTTTGTTTTTTACCCAAGTGATTATTTTATAAGATGAATCTTAAAGAATAATAATTTTGTTTTTGTTTTTTTAGAACAAGCCCTCCATTCCAGGTTATTTAAATCTTTTATGAAGCCATCTCAGCAAAAACCATCCCATGTCATAAACCTGGAGGCTTTTAACGTTTTCTGTAAGTTTGTGTTTATAAAATAAAGGTTTATTTCTCATTAAAAAGCTGCATCCACATATATATTTAAACATTATAAGGGCATCACAACTTTAAAATAAAACTTTATTTACATTTTTGGCAACACGTTATTTCCTATCAGTTCACAAAACCTCCCACACTCCAGATGTGGGTCTAAACGGAGGATGTCTTTTTATGCAAACAAGTAAAATAAACTTAAACCCTGTAATTAAATGATGATCATTTCATTTAAAGCTTACCAATGAGCTGAATCAGGTCAAAAAGTTTTTAAACTCAAGCAATTCAGGGCAGAAAAATTACTAAAAAAAGTCCACAGCCGAGGCAAAGAAAAAGAAAAAGTTTCAGGTTTAAGTAACAAACCTGTAGCCTTGGAGGCTGCTTATTTTCAGTTCAGCAACAAACAAAACATTAACATTTCTTTTCTTTTTAAAGTTGGAAAAACACAATTTGATTGGAGTTTTTGCTCTTTTTGAATGCAAACTGATCCATTTGGGATAATAAAATCCACTATTTGTTCTACAGCTTCTCTAATATTTAGAGGTTTTAATCATTAGAGGAGTTTTTAACGATGCTAAATACAGTAAAGAGCAAATTGTTTTTCTTCCAGCCACATCTTTACAGTCTCAGAACTCTTAAAATTCAGTGCCCCTTCCTGCACAGTAATGCAGATTTACTGTTTGTCTAGGTGAATATAAATATATATATATATAGTCAGGTATAAAATGAAGTTATAAATAACCTTTCTGTCATTTTACTTTCACTTGCAAATATAAAATACTAATTATTCCCCAAAGAAATACCACAAATTTAAAAGCACTTCCGTATTGAAACAGTTTATATTACAGTACATTACAGTAAATGGTCAAATTTATTCATCTTAGGAGATATCTTTATTAAATAGTTGCTTTTAGTGCCACTGTAATCAGTGTCAAAGCTGGGCATTATCATTCATATTAACAAAATGTTCAGCCAACAGGGAAACTGGTGTAAATGAACATTTGACAAAAGTCTGAAAGGACTGCAAAGTTTTCAAAACTCTGGTTTTCCTGTCAGGAGCTAAAAGGTGAAAACCATTTTGCTGTAAAATCAGGTTAACTGAGGATCTATGTCCTCCTCTCTGTGTTTGCGAGGAGGTGGTCGGGGTTCGTCTTCTCCCGTGTCCTGTTTGTCCCTCTCAGCGTCCACCCAGCTCTGTGGGAGGATCCTCTTCTTGGGCCCGTGAGGCGGCGGACCCAGCAAGGCTTCAATGTCGTCGTAGTTCACCACCTCGCGCTCTAACAGGGCGTTGGCCAACTGGAAGGACAGAAACGTAATGAATAAGCAAAGTCTTACAACCAGAAGGGCTAAAATATAAAAAAGTAAAAGATTAACTGACCAGTGTGAGCTTGTCCCTGTTGTCCAGCAGCAGCTTCTCTGTCTGTCTGTAAGCACGAGCTATCAACATCTTAGCCTCCTGAAAGAGCAGAGAAGTCCAGTCAACTGTGTACTTCAGTGGAAAAGAGAATAAAAACTGACATTTACGGTCAGGAAATTAAAGAGGAGAGAGTTCTGATTTTGGAACCCACATGGTCCATCTGCTGCTGCAGGCCCTGGCTGAAAGGACGCCGTCCAATGGCCCCTTGTTCCTCTGTCTCAGGGAACGAGACCTGTCCAACGCTGTCACACATGCCGTACTGCTTCACCATCGAGTACGCCACACGGGTCACTTTACGCAGGTCATCCTGAGCTCCTGAAAGGTCAAAAGGAACAAGCTTCACCCGGTGTCCCCAACTCGCGCTTGGATGTAAGGCAGGTTAAGAATTAGTGATCCGGTTGTGAATCCAGTAAATGTTCATCAGACGAAGGGTACCTGTGGTAACCTTGTTGAAGGTGATTGCCTCCGCAGCTCTTCCTCCTAAAGCCATGCACATGCGCTGGAACAGCTGCTCCTTGGTGAACAGGAACTGTGCACGAGGTAAAATCTGAGCAAAACCCAGGGCTGCGTTGGTCCGAGGGGCAATGGACACCTGATAAACACGCCACACAAACAACCGGTAATTTATTTCTTTTTATCTGAAGATGAAGTTTTACAATAAACTAAAAGGAATTAAATATTCTGCATGAATGCTGAGTGCTGAAGGACTTTGAGGAAGCAGCTGAAACTGAGTTGTTAAAGCTAAGAGAAGCAGAACAGCAGCTGAAAGCTAAAAAGCCACAATTATCAAAAACCTAGCTAAAAGCTTAAAATAGCAATACATTAGTTAAAATTGGTAAAATGCTAGCTTAAATCTAGTAGCAGCAAATTGCTAGCCAAAAGTGGCAAAAGGCTAACTAATAGCTAAAAGCAGCAAAATGCCAGCTAAAAGAGAAAAGTAGCAGAATGGTAGTAAAAGACTAAAGTAGAATAAAAAGACAAGATTAGAGCAAGCAAGCTGCACATGTTAATGAAGGAACTAAAGAGATCAGGAAAACTTTAATTAGTTTTGAAAAAACAGAAAAGTTATAAAAACTAAAAGTTACAGCACCAATCTCCTGGATAAACTGAACGTTTTGATATATGAACAGTTAAAACAGCACAAAGTGTGTAGAAACAGACTGAAAACTTAAAAACAGGAAACCAATAATGGGAATCCTGAATGTTCCCATTATTCCAGCTGCAGTGGATTTCTGTGAGAGGTGAAGACGTGTGTTACCTTCATCACTGCATCGGTGTGCTCCAGCAGCCAGCCCACTAATGCGTGTCCCGACTCATGAAAAGCAACAACTCTCTGCTCCTCCTTACGCAGGATCTTATTCTTCTTTACACTCCCTGGTCAAACACACAGTTGCATCAGATGTCCTGCAAGCAGCACACGTGTGAAGTGCTTTTCCAGAACACGGTGTTTGCGTTTGTGTACCTGCTAATACTCGCTCAACAGCGTACTCGAAGTTAAAGGTATCGATGGATTTGAAGCCCTCCCTGGCAGCGTGCAGCGCTGCTTCGTTACAAATGTTAGCGATGTCCGCACCTGCAGAGACAGAGGAAGAAATGATCATCACAGAGGTGCCTACAAATCTGACTGACTGATATTCAGACTGAAAATGATCACTGAGAGAAACATAAAATTAATTACAATGTAATACTGCAATCATTTTATCACCCATACCTAATTTTCCCAGTAAAGAATTAAACTAAAGGTAGTTCTTGGCTTTTGCATTTTAATTTGCCTTTATCTAGAAACTGTGTGATCAAATCCCTGTTGATGTCTGCAGATTTAAACAAGTCTTAAACAGTAAAAACACACGTACCGCTGAAGCCTGGGGTGAGCTCAGCCAGCCGCAGAGAATAGAAATTTGCTGGTTGGGTCAACTTCAGGATCTTCAGATGTTGCTCGAAGATCTCCTTCCTCTCCTGAAAGACAAAAACAAACCAGACTCAAATCACTGACTTCTTCTAAACATCCTAGACAGCTGTTGCAGAGAACAGCCTGCTGGTCTTGTGTTGGTTTTCCTGGATGAGCTGACTTATACCTGCAGTGTGGGCAGATCTATGAAGATGTGTCTGTCCAGCCGGCCTGGTCTCATCAGAGCATTGTCCAAGATATCTGCTCTGTTAGTGGAGGCAAGAACAATGACATGGTCTGTGGTTCCCATTCCTGCAAAAAGAAGATGATTTCAAAGTCTCTTTAGTTTGTCTGACATATCTACAAACTGGTCTGAAATCTGACGTTTTTACCCACCGTCCATTTCCACCAGGAGCTGGTTGAGCGTCTGCTCCTCCTCGGTGTTCGAGAAACCGGACATGTTGGTGGAGCGTTTCTTCCCTACGGCATCGATCTCATCGATGTAAAGAATGCAGGGTGCTCGAGCACGAGCCTCTTTGAACAGATTCCGGACCCTTGCAGCGCCGAGACCTGCAGACGATCACAACACGAGTCCCTTCAGAAGTGGGGAGTAACTAAAAGCTTCTTAAGTATAATCAGAAACAAGTTCAGCAAACAAAACAGCTGTATTTTATTCAAGCCGTTTCCGTCTCTTTAAAACCCTCCTTCCTTCTACTTACCTCCAATGACCTCTACAAACTCGGAGCCAGCCAAAGCCAGAAACGGCACCTGGGCTTCTGTAGCGACAGCCTTAGCTAGCAAAGTCTTTCCACATCCTGGAGGCCCGAGCAGCAGCGCACCCTTTGGAACTTTGGCTCCCAGCTGGAGGTATCGTTCTGGACTCTGCCGATGAAAAAACACCACAAGAGGAAAAGAAACTAAAGAAATGACTGCTGACATTTGCTTAAGAAGGTAAATCTGAGCTGTTACAGTTAAGACAAGCAGAACAGAGGGATAATAATACAAGCTACAAGCACCAAAAGTATATAGTGTTTTAAGTATGTGCTTTAGAAGTGTAAGGGGAAACAAAAGATGAGCAGAACATTTGGATGTGGTTTCTTACCTTTAAGTAGTCAACAAACTCCATCACTTCAATCTTAGCCTCGTACATGCCCGCTACATCTTTAAATCTCACTCCTTTGCCAGCTTTCACGTCTACAATGGTGAACTTGGCCATCTTCAGCTGATTCTGCCGAGTTTGTTGGAAGATGAGGTTAACATGCCTCCCTGTCACATCGGTGCAACGCAGCATTATATTTACTTACAAAAGCACTGAAGCCTTCTCTGGCACCCATCCCTACAAGCCGGAAGATGTACCAGAGGATCCCCACGCCGATAGCAGCCATCCCCAGGGCATAGATGGCGCTTCAAAAAGAAAAGGTGAACAGACGTCACAATGGCTCCTCAAAATGTTTCAAACTGGGTTTAAAACCAGCCTCAGCCCCTAATCTGTCTGTTCTTAGGGTTTAAAATATTAGAAAAGATCAGACGAACTCAAGATTAGATACTGATCATAACTTTGATCTTTCCACGGCTTTCATAAAATATTAGGATGAGCATTGATGTTTTTTCATTATGCCACTTTCAAAATCTGTATTATATTTATTATGAAACTATTCTTTTCTCTGCCTTTTCTGAGAAGTGAGACAGATCTGCTGTAAATGTTTGTCTTTGTTGTGAGGACGTTAGGATGCGGGACTTTGTGACGCTCTGCTCTTTTATGTCGAAGGTCCGCTGATAGCTTTGCTCCAGAATATTTTGTTTGTAACCTTTAACTTAAAAAGATTATTGGGTTTTATGTGAGCTGATGACCTGAAGGTCTATAATGGAAATAGCAGACATAACTTTAAAGCAGGGAAAAATGCTAAAAATAAATCAAAATTTCATGTCTGTATTGGTTTGAACTGCATCTTGTGGAAAAAAAAGGTCAACCCCACAGATCATCACTGTATATTTTGCACCCTGGACAAGGATGATGCAGGTAAAGGTGGGCAACAGAATAATGTGAACAAGCTAGAATGTAGTTTTGAAAGCCGTGCACACAAAAAACAGGCCGTGATTTTAAAAACCTGGCCACACACAACTCACTGGTCAAAAACACTCAGAATTCAGTGAGCTTGCAATGAAAAATTTGTGTTTTTTCCTTATGATTTTGAGTCTCTAACTAGTCTCCAACAGTGGCAGCCCAGTGAGATTCTACCTACACACACAGGCCCGCTTGCCTGTGCGCTATCTTCGTAGCTTTTAATTAATACATTTCAATGCAATATAACATGTGGATTGACTTGTCATCTGTCTGAATCCAAACTGGAGTTCGGACTCTGAGAATCGCTGTTATAAGGTTTAATAATTATTGTTTCTGGGCTGACACATTCTTCCAGTGTTTTGTCTGAACCGTCTTCGGACATTGTGTTTTTTTCCAACCTGCGAATGAAGCACATTCACACTTGTACACAGAAAAAGTCTCTTACTTCCCAAAGAATCCAGTGCGTTTGTAGGACACGGGGATTCTGTCCTTAGTGTCAATGTTCAGCTCATCTTCAGCCGCCCTCAGCTTCTCCTCAAATTTGTCAATGTTAGCAACCTGCATTCTGTACATGAGCGCCAGCCTCTGCTGAGCAAGAGAAATGACAGCAGGTTAGAAGCTCACAGCTCATCTGTTTTTCAAGTTCAGATGCCAAGCTTGCATGAAACCCCACACAACGTACAGGTCTTCCAAAAATAACTGCCCCTGCGTGAAGGTAGATTTCCACGATGTCGCTCTCAGGAACAACCTGCACTTGCGACACCTCTCCCTTGGCCAACATCTCGTTGACAAAGTCATTCCATGAGATGTTCCCACCACTGGTGTTAATGGAGTTCAGCAGGCTCATGATGAGCGCTATGATGAAGAGGACCCGCAGGCGCTCGCGGTACATCTGCTCCTGCTGCTCGCGGCGCTTCTTCTCCTCTGAAATGCAAAGAAACGATTAAAAGCGATCAAAGAAAATAAAATGAAACCATGTGGAACAGTTTAACACGTACCTTCATCTTCCTGTGGAGTTTTTCCCTTTGGTCCAGAATTTTTATTTTGCTGTTGTTTAGACTGAGACGCACTGAAAAAGTTTGTTGCCCCTGAAAGTAAAAAGATTTTACACACACTGTTTGTAGTCATAAACAACTAAAACATGGAGGAATTTCATCATAAGGAAGTAAAACAAGTGGTTACCTAACAGATTTACTAAGCCAACTGGGTTTCTCAGCAGGTTGTTCCTGATTAACTCTTTGCTAAGTCCTTCCATGCCAGGACCCAAAGGTCTGTGAAGAAGACTCTGAAATAAGAGTATGAAAGGGTGAAAATTAAAGAGGAAGTAGGAAAAGGCTGCTAATTTCATCTTGATATATTAAAATTACCACTGAGGGAAAAAAGTAAAACAGATATGTAGTTACATTACAGTAGAGTGATGTTTATTATGAAAAAATTCATATTTTTAGAAACTCATCTAAGGAGTAATGGTAGCGGAGAAGGTAAGGGTGTCTTAACAAACTCCCCTTCTTAGTGTTTAGCTGTGGTGGCCATTTTGAATTGGGTTGACTCCTGAAGGTCATCCGCTGTAGATGCATGTCCAATTATTATTTACTGCAAGTTTCATTAAAATCCATCCAGCTGTTTATGAGATTTTTTCCTAACAGACAAACAGGGTTGTTTCCAGAACTTAACAATAACGTTTTAAGCAAATATACTGTTCAATTAGTATGTGTTGTGAATGACTCTCAGCTACTACCACACAAACCTTTAGCACATTATCTGTAAAACTGGCTGAATTATAGACATTTTTTGTGTTTTCTAAGGTCAGTTGGCTGTGGCGGCCATCTTGAACGGCTCCAAAGGTTAGTCCAGCTGTTAGTATGCATCGAATGATTATTTCCTGAAAGTTTCATAAAAATCCGTCCAGTGATTTATGAGAGAATTTGGTAGCAGACAGACACGGGCAAAAACATTATCATCCGCCTTCGGAGATGAGAATGGCTGTTATATGGTAATGTTTTTTAGAGATATAAATATGGACAAATAGGTATCGGTTGAAACAGAGGATTTGCCACAAACATCCCTCACTAATATACAAGAGAAGAAGCAAACTGGTCGAGTTTTATTTTGAAAAGCACGTCAATAATGCTATGTTCACTGGCTCACCTGGATGACTTTCTCCGGTGGCTGGCTTGTTATTGTCCGCTCCGATCTTGAAAGAAGCGTCCTCCTGACACCAGCACACCTTGACAGCACATGTTTACCACCGTCGGTGTTTATCTGTTTGTTTGCTAAAACGTGGGAGCTTCGCTTTGAAAGCATTAGAAGTAAACATCTGCTGTGTTTTCTACAAACACCAGCGGTTTGCTGCAGCAACAGAGCTAACATGGCGTCTGTTATCGGTCAAATTTAACATTAACTAAACAACTGAAGTGCCATAATATCAGTCCTGTTTATTCCTAAACCTGCGTGTAAAAAACAGTTTGTTTACCCCCCTTTACCCTCAGTTTGGAGCTAGCATCTTGCTATGTTATTCAACTGCGACGCTTCTTCTTCTTCGGCTTCTATTGGAAGTTAGTGATCAGCTTCCGGGCGCAACACCGCCACCTACCGGACAAATTATTATTTATGGGGAGTTTTCCAAACACGATTATACGGAGCCCTTTAAGGGTCATGTCTGACAAAAATAAATCATTTTCACGCTACCTTTGGGTTACTTTACAAACACAGTAATAAATCATACACAGGAGACACAGTCATCAAGGATTAATCTGACCTGAGCATGTCCTAGAGTTGTTCTGGTTCTGGGCTTTTTGATGGTGGTTTTCTGGACAAAAGCATCCCTCAGTTTTGCTGTTTGGGACTCATACAGGTGAGACAGTAGAGAAGGATTAGGGAAAACATGAAAAATACTTTTGGTAATACTGCTAATTACTACTCTATTTAAGTTAACACGTATGCATTTCCTCCCTGTGAGTCTGTGTATTCTGTAACATGATGAACTGGATGTTTCTGCCCAAGTTTGGACGCTCACAACATCAGGCTATTAGAGAACAGCTGTCGGCCAGATGTGACGTCTGTTCTGCCAGAACTCTACAATAAGAGAGACTTCCTTTCACCTGAAAATGAACATGTTCAACTCTGCAAGGATGAATGTGTTTTCCAACAAAGCATGCCATGTCATCCTGATAAATATGAACTATGCAATCTCGTTCAACTACACCAGGTGGTGAACCTGTCCGTGCATCTAAGAGAGGCCATCAACACATCATGGTAACTGTTGGAAACCAGAATAAAAAGAGAGATAGAAGAGAGAGAAACAGCAGGACCAGCTATCATTGAAAAGAAGAAACTCCACTTTATTGGTTATTTATTTATTTTTTATAGTCAATCCCCCCTGGTTTGCAGCCTTACAAAAGGTTTGTACAAAAAAAAAGTAACACAGCATTTCTTTCATTTTCTGAATAAAACCTGGTTTTATATTGAATCTGGGACCATTAATTAAACTACAAATAACTGAACCAGTAAATATTTATATTTTCCAGCAGAGGGCGCCATTGTTTAAGATGACCAGGGTGGCGTCTCCATTTAATACTTGTGGATACAAATTTGTAAATATTGCGCATTTTCTATTGAACTTGAAAGATTTATGTTTTAGAATAATGTCTCTTTAAAAAAAACAACAACATAAGGGCTGTTTTAAAAATTCATCCTAACAAGTATTTTTCTTTTTTGCATGACTCCACTGTCCATTGCATAAAGTTAATTTAATGTGTTCATTAATGTCTGTCCTTCTTTAAACATTTTATTATTATTTAAACTGAGTGTTATAAACAAATGAAGCAAAACTACTCAAAGAGCGACGTGTACAGGTCAGTTTGATTGACGTGTGAAATAACCCAAAGGGAGTCAAGACATTTTCCTTGAACCAATAGGAGGCCTCGTACCATCCCGTTGCGTTCTGTTTTGATCGTGGGTGCGTTCGCTTTAAACACCGGAACGCCCCGCCTACGTGTCATCTCGGTCTCCTGCGACACATATAACCCCTTGTTTTGGCTGCGACCGGCGTTTTTAAAACAGCGCCATCTAAAAGAAACATTTATTGACAAAACGTAAAGCTTAATAAGTGTCACTATGCAGCAGGGTGATGTGTACATTAGTAATCCATAAACATAGTCAAATTTGTTACATTGTTTACACAAATTGCATTGTTTTGTCTTTCCAAGCGTTTACACATATTTACATTTTTTTCAACGTTTGCAAAGTTTAGGTTTTATTAAAACACAAATAATGAACATACATTGATGTTTTCTGAGTGTGTAAAACAAGCGCTACGATGCCAGAACTCCATTTCCTTTTCTCGGTCCTACAACTACATAATGGAGTGTGGTCTGTCGCGCTTGAAACTGTAAAACATCTGTAGCCATGTTGGGGACCCCGTTCTGCTTCGCTCTAACGGGAGCTTCGTATCCTTCGCGGATCCAAAATGGAGTCCGTTTCTTCGCAAAGGAGAGGTGTCCGCCCACTGAGCACGCGCCAATCAGCAAGCTCCTTCTATCCCGGATGCGTTTCCGTCTCGAGCGTCTACACAACTAAAGTCAAAGGCCGCTCGGAAAACCGCTCGAATGGGTTGGCGGAGAGGATTAAAGCGAAACAAAAATACGCTCTTTTGACGCTTTGCGTTTACCCAAGCAAGCCTACCGTTGTGCACATGGACTCCTAAAGGTTTTAAGGTTGTGACGGAGATGAAATAGCAACGCCGTGAACGATTTCTGGTGGATTTTTTTAGTCTCCTTTTCGTTGGACGGCTGTTTGTTGGTTATAACAAGCTAGCGCTAGCCTCGACTCTGGTGAGCTGCCCTTCTTAGCTTCGATGGTCGTCGCCAGCTTATGCGGATGTCTCCGGAATTTATATTGAACCGACTGCAACAAATGGGACTATCCAGCATCAGTCGAAAACATTGCGGCATAGACTAACCATTACAGATTCTGATAACAGTTTTGGTTCGTGGGGATTTAGAGGTAAGTCGCTGTTTTCCTGCATGCTAACACGTAACAACAACAAACTGCTGCTGCTCTCATGGTTAACTCTGGCTGTAGTATGTTGAGTTGTGGCAAAGGTCAACTTACAGAAAGCTGTTCGTATATAGTTTTTGATACCCAGTCGTATGTGAAACTACGAATATGTCGTCTCATAAAGTGATATGTGTAAAAAAATTGCACAATGTTGTTCTCCTAAATATTGTTTTCCCGTGGCTGAACCGAGCAAGGATTTCAGAAATGTTGATAATTTTCCCCAAGCAGTGATTTGTTTTTGCTGCACGTTGATTTATTATGTCCAGATTTATTTTTATTTTGTAGTGAGTCGGTTGCAGTGCCTTAATTTTGCAGCTATGGTGTGTTTATTTTAGGTATAAATGCATTTAAAAAGCAGTTAGTGCTGTGTAGCAGATTTGTGTTGTGCATATTTTTGAAGACTTGAATGTAAATGTTACCCAACATTCTTCTTTTGTAGGTTTTAGGGTTGCATTTTGTTCACATTTTACGAGCACTTCCATTTCCCAGACAATAATTACTATCACATTTCTCCAGGGAGGGCACTTAATAACATCCAAATGTTGACCTGGCAGGAGATCTAAACACAGTACTTGTGTATCTTCTTTTCCATTAGATGTGCTCTGTGTTCTACATTCGTGGCATGAAGTCTTTTCCATTTGCTCGACTGTTCCAGAACTGAAGCTAAATGGATGTGCTACAAGCCAGTGGTTAAGTCAGGCAATAAATAAGATTATCAGAACCAAAGAAGATGAAAACAGTAGAGGTCTTTGTCGGTCTGATTTGTTACAGAATAGGTTAAAATGTTCGCATGCAAACTGGAATTGCTGTAAAGTGCATGTATGACAGCCTGAAGGGGATGGCAGTGTTTTCTGTGTAACATGACATGTAGAAAGAGAGGCTTGACGTGGTGGGATTTGGGCTAAGCTTCAGTAGGGCTGGAATATGGAGGAGAAGCTTAGCACTTTGGTGCAGAGATGAGGAAAACACTGCAGTGCTGCTGGTGGTGTTTTCCAACAAGACGCTGAGTGTGTTGGAGCTTGTAGAGGCGCTCAGGTTGACTACACTGCAGAGGCAGTGATGCGTATCTGTCTCCTTTCAGCGTAGCTCCTCTCCTGTTTTTAAAGGGTTTAGATATAATTTAAAGACACTGTTCTGTTAGTGGCTATTGCCTTATTCTGTTGCACTTGGTGTTTGTGATACGTGTGCAGGAATATCAACTTTTTTTTTTTTTTCCACAGTTGTAAACAAATGTGGTCTTTATTACATCAGTGTGTCCAGTTTCTCCTTAACATACTGGCCATTATTGTGTTACCAGTGCCATACTTTAGGTAAAGTCCGCATATCTTTTCACGGAGGCTGTTGATTGCGGAGCTATTTGACTTTCTCAAACTGTATGCCCCATCCGGTTCCTATTAGTGCTGGTGAGGTTTTGCTCCTGTTCCCATAAGTGGTACCAGAGAATCATGGCACACCGTCTGTCTGCAACAGGAAATGGAGCTCTGCTGGGGTTAGAAAGGTCATGAGCCCTGGAAAGAAATGCTGGTTGGATTTCTATGAAACTGCTCTTCTTCTGCTCAGCAGCCAATGTTGTATCTCACAACCATGTTTATTTAAGATAGCTTTATTTTTGTATCTGTCCTTATGGTATTGCGTTCTTGTTAAAACTGAGATGGGGCTGAGCACAAAGTGATGCATCATAGTAAACACATAATGGCAGAACCAACAGAACACGACTATCTTGTTTTTGTTGGATGAGCTACTCTCACGTAGCTTTTGCACAACACACCTAAATCATTTGGGTAATCAAGTCAAAGACTGTCAAAATCCTCCACCAACCCAGTCTGTGTAAAATGATATTAACTCACCACAAAAACACAAAGATTACACATTATTTAACATGAGAAAAGATTTGTTTATTTGCTAACATGGTTACTATATTAAGATAAATTATAACAGTATCCAAAACTACAAAAATTGCAACATTTCACATGATAGGTTTGTAAATAAATAGCAGACACATTAGGCCTATTTGTTTTTCTTTTGATACATATAGGCTTATCACAGTTTGCTAATAACTTTATTTTTTGGTCATAGTTGTTAGAAGAGATAACACATCTAATCTATGGTTTTTGTCCAAATAAATATATATGTAGGAGAATTAATGTATTGTCCAAAGTAAATGAGACTCTACTAGAATCTGTGTTAATAAACAGATTGTTGGTTTTGGTCTTTTTCCACCTCACAGACCAAATAATTTAGCTGCTCAAAACTGGTGAAGTGTGGATTAGTGAATTAAACCTCTTCACCACTCTGTACATTTCCATAAAAGCTGAATGCTTTGGGGTTTCTCCTTGTTGTTTGAATTTCTCAGATGTTGTCAGTTTTTCAATTATGTACTGACTTCCTCAGTTCCCTCTGGGTCAGAACCAGAACAGCATCTAGGCTATTTTGAGCACAAATGACTCCAGACCATATTATCTAGGCATGCTTGTCTGACTTTGATTCAATTTATTCTAACTTTTACATGGATTAAATTGTCAACATGTATTTTAAAAGTCTGGTTTCAGTCAGGCTAACTTTTTCTAATGTGTTGTCGGCTGACACAAAGTTTTGTTATTCTGTTTGTACCTCAGTGGCAATAATAATATGTAGGTGGTGGTGACACAGTATGCACTACACTTTGTAATTTTATTCCTTGAATAATGCTTCAAACTGTCCTCTTGTGGTTCAGATGGAAGGATGAACTTTTCTTTTGCAGTGTTGTTTCTGTAGTTGCTCAGGGTGGGGGTCTCTGTCTAAGTGCAGTTTTGAAACAAATTACTGGTTTCTTTAGTTTAACAACTTTCTTTTTTACTAATTGACATTTTGTGATATACTGATTTTGGTTGTATTGTTCTGTATAGACGGAAGTGGCTGTTTGTATAGTGCCTTGAGATGATTTTTGTTGTGAATTGGACTGATACATAAAAAAAACCCAGAACTGAATAAACAAGTGGTTGTGTTTTAATCAAGTTAGGCCTTTAGTTAGTGCTAAGTTCAGCACTCACTCTGTCTATGCAGCCTCTCCCCTCCCCCTTACATACTTAGAGTGTGGTCCTTTTAGGTAAACAAGCATGGCTGCTCCTATTTCTTGCTTCTCTCTGTCTGCCTCTGCCTTAATGCGTCTAGGTTTCGCTTGTCCCCCATGTTCGAGTTGTGTAAATCTTTTATAGCTGCTGTTCTAGGAGCACAATCTCAGCGGATACTCAAATGGCATCTGAAGCTTTTTGAAATTCAGCCTAGTACTCTGCCCTCTCCTCTATCCTTGAAGAGAAATGGAACAAAATGGCGGGCCCAATCCTGCTGTTTCCCTCAGGGACTGTCAAGCTTCATTCTGAGGTTTAGGAGGTCCTGTTGGTTGATGATGTCTTAAACTCATGTTAGGATCTGCTAGCTTTCCACTGCACCGTTTTAGAGACTGTTTTCTTTTTCCACAGCGTCTTGCACCTTAAAAGAAAACATTCTCTACTTCTGCACTCTGGTGCTACTCCTCAAATGTGTCTTTTGCAGATGTATAGTTTCTAATCTTCATAACAATCCTTGCATAAATAAAGAGGATTCTGACATTGATATGCAAAACTAATTTTTACTTACAATATTTTTGTCATGTAAACAGGTTCACAGCTTGTATAATTCAAGAAAAAGCATTTTTATATACTGGCCTAAATGTTTGGCTATCTTGTAGATTTATTTTTTCTCTGTTGACTCATTCATATTGTGCTGCTTTGTAACACAGTTTGACTGAGAGGTGTCTCATGTTTCAAACATAACAAACAAAACCGGCAGTGACTAAGTTAGCAAGTTTATGAGAGATTAGTGTGTGATTGCTTTATTCACCCTTGTAAGTGGTCATACGCACCAAAAGTGACTTCATGATACTCGCTGTGCCAGACAGTTTTGGTTTAGTCGTTTGTGTACCTCCCAGTTTTAGTAACCTACTTTGCTCGCGGATTGTTGTAGATCTGATTGTAATAATTGGTGTTTGACTAGGTGTGGAGCTGAGCAAGAGGTTTCCTGCAGTGATGTGTCATTCATACCCAAAATGGGGAAAATCCTAGGGTTAGTTGTCTTTGTCTAGAAACTGTTGTCCTAGCCAGACTGCGACCCAGTTCACACCTGTTTCCTAAATCTGTCTTTAGCGATCAGATTGCATTTGGATAGCACTGAATGCAGGTGTGAACGGCCCCAATGTGCTTTGAAAGTGTCTTCACTCAGACCAGCTTCAAAGGTAGTTGGGACACGGTGGACTCAGCTCAGCTGCCAGCTGATTTTAAAAATAGCCTGTTCCTATATTTGAAAGATGCAGCTTTTTTAAAAAGTTTTATTGAACCGTTTATCAAAATTCCTCTCTATAAAAACGGCCGCTTAGTCTGGATTACAAGGCGCTGCATGGTGAGTTTCTCTTTAGTCTGTTTTGTTCTGATTGTTTTTAGAGCTTATAGGACCCACTGTAGTCACTGTAAGCTACAATGTGCTGCGTCAATCACAGGACAACAGTACGAGGAGCAATTTGTCGCATTACAGTCACCTATTTAAAGACGGTGCTGATGTTACATTCACAGTGAAGCTGTGCAGAAAACAGCTGACTGCCGTCTGTGCTCTGTTTCGCTGCGGTTTGATTTTTACAGGTTTTACAAGTCGCTGTGTGACGTGTCTGCATGTATCTGCATGTATCTGCATACAGGGCAGGTAACTGACATCCAGTCGCATAAATATTATGGGGCAGGCATTTTAGTGTGAATGCTCTCAGTCAGACCTGGATATAAAGCGAAATCTACAAAATGCGACACTTTCTTACTTGCTTGGACTCTGACCTTCCTTTTTTTTCCCTCAGGATTAATAACTTTTTGTATGTTTAAAGATAAGATGACCACCTTTGTGCATTAATTATAATTTCTGGTTTTATTTTTGTGAGTACTGTCTCTAAACATTAAACCTGCTTTAACAAATGGAGGCTTCCGTTTGTAGACTTGCTTTTGACAGTTGGTCTAATTAATAAACAAACTAACAAAAAATCTTCAGCACTGTTACTCAAAGGTAAACAAAAAGAATTCTTCACTTTTGCTTTTTGTCACCTTCAACACTAATAGTAAACAAAACTGTAAAAGCAGTTTCATCTTTGTTATTGACTATTGAACGGAATAGGAGAGGATGTTTTATCCATCTCTTCTTTAAATAAAATACTGCGTTTCTGACAGACTTTGCTGCGTTTTGGCGTCGTGCTGTTTACAGTTATGCTCCAAGGCAAACTACTACATCATTTTTTTTAATACCCGTGTGTGCAGTGTCATCCACTTCAGTTTGGGAATCGGCTAAGCTTAGATGGGCAATATGAGTGTTAGGACAAAGTGTCGGGTGGGGGGAGGGTAGAAGTGGTGTGGCCTGGCTGAATCTCAATCAGCAAGGCCCTTAAGCAAGGCTGGCCTTTTGATGGGCCAGCTGCAGCCATTCATCCACCCATTTACATTGAAATGCTGCAGCAGAAAGGGGGAGGGGATGACTGTGGGGAGATGGGCCTATGAGCTTGTGCGGTGGGCTGTGAATGAAAAGCAAAAGCATACCTAAATACCAAAGAGAGGAGGTCTGCCAGTCGGGGCCTCTGCCCCTGCTCACCCATACAAGCAGCCATACTTTGTTTTCCCCCCAGCGTGCTGTGGGCCAGTGTACTTCGCACAAAGGATCTAAGCACCCTTTTTGACCAGTACATGCATTTTCACCACTCAGCTATTTTCTATCTTTGCAGCAAGGCCGGTGGCTATAAAGAGGTTGCGATTCATTCCTCTGTTTTTTAATAGTACCCTGGTCTTGGTGCAAAACCCTGTTGCTAATGCTGTTTTGTGTTCCTTTCTTACTCCATATGTTGTGGGAAATTTTCTTCAGATTGATGATTTACTCATATGACACACTTTTGTAAGGGTTATAAGGTGTCTAAATTTATATAGAACCAAATGTCCCATCTTTTAAAGAGGTTATACATGTTCTACAGCTCGCTGAGGGTTCCAGATAAACTGTAGTAAAGACAAATGGGGCTAATGTGCCCCCCCCCCCCCACACACACACACACACACACAAGTTCATCCAGCTTTCCAGGATGTCTTTGATTCATGTACTCAGAGGTGCATAATGATGGAAAGACATTTTAGGAATTTGTACTGAAGCCATGTTCAGATCAACAAGTAGCATAGCATAATAAAGCAAAGCCTTCCTAATCTTTTCAGTAGGTTTGTTCATATTTACAGAATTATTAGTACCATTCACCCAGTTTTCAGTAGAATATTCCAATCATGATTTTTACAAGAATCGCAGAACGTAGTCCAATTAATTACTCACAATCAAGTCGTAGCATTGTGTACACCAATTCAACACCATATGTACATCTGTATCTTTTAAAACCAAATCATTGTGGTGTTTTTATTTCACTTGTTTGCAAGTACAAACACAAAAGGAAAATACAAGTTTTAAGTAGGGCTAGACTATATGTTGAAAGTTTGTCATCACAGTATCAATGTGCACAATATCAGTATTGCCAAAGATTGCAGTAAATTAGACACAAACTGGACAGAAATCTTATGTTTGGCAATTAGATGCAGCCTCAGATGCTCAGTGGTAGTGGCCAAAATGAAGAATATAGTGTGTTGTTGACAGAAGTAAATGAAACTAGCATTCCTTGAAGGAATGCATATCACCTGCTGCCTTGCATGCCAAAGTTTTAAACAAAGATCTTGTGTGATTTTTAGCTTTGAGTATGGGTTGAGGATGACTCTGTTACCACCACACCAGATTTTAGCTCATTATCTTCAAAACTGACAGAGCTATTCATTTTTGTGTTTGCTATGGTGAATTAGCAGTAGTGCCCATCTTGAATAGGGTTGACTCCAAGTTATAGGAGTTAGTTTTCAAAGAGTCTTATTCAAAACTGTCCTCTCATTTATCAGATATTTTGCTAACAAACCAACATAAACACACCATGATCTGGGCCCCTGAGAAAACATTTCATCAATTTTGGACCATTGAAGGTTTAGTGCTACTCTAGAATCAGTCTCCATGAACAGAATCAGCATCAAGTTTCCTAGAGTTTTGTGCTAAATATGTTTTTATAAAGCTTTATACTGCGGTCACTCTTGCATTAGATGTTGTCATTTTCATAAAAGTCTGTAGTTGTTTACGTTTAAGACTGTCTTGGTCCCTGGTTGTTTACTAGTAATCTTAGGTGTAAAGCACGTGTTTCAGAACAAAATATGTTAATCGTAACTGATAGTGATAGTAACTGATGTCTGATACTGGTGGGAATCTTTAGGCATACACGATTCGATTAGATTATGATTCAGTAGGATGGAACATGATTATAAAACAATTATGGATGTCTCAATGCATCCATAGTCACACTTCAAACAAAATCCTGAGCAGAGAATCTCTCAGAACTAAAAGAAACTATTTTCCTCCACACTGCAAGCTAACATTGTTGTTCAAACAAGATTATGGAAACCATAAAAGGAGTCAAAATGCTGAGTACAGTGACATAATATTCTGTAGCAATGTATGTTTATGCATCACATGTTCGAGCCATCTTTTTTCTGTGTTTCCGTAACTTATTGGTCCCGTTGTTGAGTGCTGGAATGGCTGTGATGATTGTGTTCTGTCCGTTCTCCAAAGCTTTCAACAACCGAGTAGTGACACAAATCCTTCACAATAATAGTTACAATAGACTTTGTAATTTGCTTCCCTTTTTCCGAGCTGAAAACATCTACTTTACTTGCATGTAGTGTGGCTCTTGTCAACATTTGTTTGTATGTCTTGGTCAGCTCCTTACAGTGTCTCTGGTGTGTTTATGCCATGAACCAATCATTTGCTGCATTTGAGTGTTTCACCTTTTGCGTTTCTCAACATGACATCGTTAACGCTAATTAATAATCAATTTTTGACATTTTTCAGTCAACTCAGAATGGTTCTTGCATCGCAATGCAACAAGTAATAGATTATAACCCCCACCCCTACTATCTGATTATGGAGTAATGCAGTGTAAAAACCCAAAACATTACAATGGTTCAGGTGAGCTTTATTTGTGGATTTTTCCTCAATGCACTATTGTTTCATTCAACTCTTTTTCCACACTCATAACATCCTCTAACAGCATAAGCAGAAAGGTTTATCAGCAAATGCATTTAGTCTTTGTAGCAGTTTTTTTATCAGCACATAGCATCAGTGAAGACAGAGAACCAGATTCAGAACAAGTTCTGTCCTTTACATAAAATAAATTTCAAATAATCAACTGCAAGTTGTGTGTGGTGATGTGTTTGCAGCCCTCTCACTTGTGGTGGAAGATGGAGCTCATTCTAAAATCAACCTCCCAGGGCAACATAGAGGAAAAATTTTGCTGTCAGTAGTTAGTAATAATATTGATATTAATAACAATAATAACCTCAAAGTCGTGGTTTTAACATTTCTGTTCATTCAAAAGATATAAGCAAACCAGACCAACATATAGTGCTGTAACTACTTAAAAAAAACGTGCAGTCGGTATCTTGTAGCCACTGTGATTAACCAGAGCAGGCTGTAAAGAGTGGAAAATCACGTTGTCTCCAGTCAGTCTGCACAGGGACTTTCCCTCCTGAATTGTGGCAACATGGAACAGGTCAGACACCTACATGATGGAATGTGTTGAATCAGGCTTGTGTATCTACATTGTATTCCTGTGACACGTCGAGAAGATATGATTTTGAATTGTCTTGGCCAGAAAGAAAGCAGTTTAAACGAGAAACGGAAATATACTGGATATGTAGAGGATTGACTTTGGCTTGAAGCAACCATTAATCTTTCCTGCAGTTTGCCTTCCAAGGCTTGAAATAGTCACAGATCTTTGATCGGGTGGCAACAGTTAACCAGGCACTGATTTTAAGTTCTTTTGATACTAGAACCTTCCTTCCTATAAATATACTGCCTTGTTTTTGTGCCCGTGTGTTTATTTGTGAGGGAGTGTGTGTGCCTGTGTCAGTCATACTCTCTGCAATGATTCTTTTTTTAGCTATAGCAGCCAGCAGAGTAATCTCTGGTGTGGATATAGGACAGCCTTTTATTTCTTCTCATTACTTATGCAAAGCCAGTTCTCACCCGCAATTGCTGCATGGCCTGTTTTGAAAGGGCAGTTTTCTTAAAAAAGCTGAGCATTTAAAGGATCCTGGTGATGTTTACATTTTTTACAACAACAGTTTATTTTTTTTTTTTTTCTAGCTCTCCAATTTTTTTGCAGTCCACTTAGGAGTTAACCTGTAGAGTCTTTAAAACTGGTTTGCAGTATAGTTTTCTCTACCTTTTCTGTTCTCTATTTTTGTGTGTATTTTTCTAACAGTTTGCAAATCTTGACTTTACAATTTATTCTATGGCCACATACTCACTTTGGAATTGGCATGCTTTATTTATCAAAGGTTATTAATAGCTCTTGTTGTTTTTCTGATACAAATAGTGTTTTTACTTGTATGTCTCAATGTGCTTCCTAACATTTTTAGAATGAAAACCTCTGTTTTTGATAATGGTCAGAATGAAGTTTATTTAAATCTACCACTGAGATTTTGTGTTGCTTCCAAATGAATAATTTAGCAAAGTGGGTCTAAATTTAGAGCGGTGGGGTAAGTTGTTGGGTTATAGGTCCGCTAGGGATGCTCTTGTACCACATTTTTTTAAAATCCAAGTACAAATACTTATCTCTTGATACTTGCTGATATTGACACAAGTACTAATATGATAATACATGTCTTATAATGACTTTGAAAAAATGTTGAATATCAGACGAGCTTACTTTTCATGCAGCTCTACAAACGGGGCCAAAACAGCAGTAGTCTTTTCCAAAGGCGCCCATAGTTGAGCTGTGAGATGAAGAAGCTCATGCCCAGATCCATATATTCCCAGGGCTGTCTAATGAGAGAGCTGATTCCTGCTGCTGCTAGCAAACTCTTTGAGCTTGGTGTTATGTTGATTTTAAGATGTTTTCTTAAATTGCTTCTGTTTAAAGTGTTAAATTTTGTCATTCCTCTTGACTTGTAGTTTAGTTTTTGTCACAATCGTCAACATTCAAATATCTTCATGTGACTTCTCCTTCCATAGTGGTGTTTATTGGTGGTTCGCAAACAACTTTACGGTGCATTACTGCCACCAACTGGTAAGGAGTCTGAATCAGAACGGCCAGCTCAAATAAAATAAAGAGTAAAATCTCCACACAGCTGATATTGCTGCTCTTTTACCACCTGGCAGGTGAACATCACGCTGCTGTGAAGTGGTAACAGGTACGGTGGTATCAGGGTACTTGAGTACAAGTATGCATACACTATATAGCTGATCAATACTCTATACTTGTCTCTGTGTACCCTTAAGTAAAACAGTCATCACTTGCTCTTTTTTTAGTTCTTCTAATTTTTGGTATTAAGAATCATGTTTAAGGCAACACTATATTGAAATATTCTGACTTTAAAATATAAATATTGGGGTAATTGGTGCAGAATACCATGCAAAGTCAAAGGCTTACAGAGAGCTGGGCATAAGAGACAGTAAAGGCTGCTGATTTCCACTTTGAGGAGCCATCTTGTAAATTGAAAATGGGGACTGTCACACAGAGAGGCTGACCCCTGCTGTCCGGTTATTTCTCACTGTTGTAATGGTAGCATAGGTGGAAAATGAAATTTTCTCTGTGCCTCATGCTCATTGTGCTGATGAGCAACATGTCTGTTTAACTTCACCCCGTCACCCTCTGTGTTTCTTGGAGAGATCTTACTGGCTGCTGAACTAAGCCCTGTAATTCACTGTTATGCTGCTCTTTTGCACACTTGACTCAACTCTCCCACTGTCATCTCTCTTTTTAAAACTCTCTCTTTCCCTGCTCCCACTTTTCTCTGCCACCCTTTTGCTTCTCATCTTTGCATTTCAAAGGTTTGAAAATTCACTTGCACACTGCGTCTTCGCATGCTCATCTCAACTCTCACTCTTTGACAGTCTCCTCCCCAATCTCCACCTTTATGCAGTAGCCGTGGTTCCTCAGGAAACACTGTGCGCAGGAAGCTCAGGGCGTTGGACGTGACTGTTTGCCTTGTTTCCTCCTTTCACTTGAATCAATAAATTATACACATTCACTGACAACATTGGTGTTATTGTGCTTTTAGTTGTTGACATGCAATGCAATAGAACATGTTTACATGCATTTCCTCAAGTCCAAAATGCATGTATGTAAGCAGCATTTCAATGCTCATTGACTCTGAGTAGTTATGCACTAATTCTGGTTTTGTGAGCCAGCACAGATTTCAGATTTCTGCCGATACCAATTTCAGCTGATTCTGATTCTCTTCTTTTGCATTAATCTTGCTGCAGTATAGTCACTGGGGTGAAATTGTGAGAGGGTAACTTTAAAGTATCCAGCATTTAAAAAAAGGATTAAACTGCTGAGTGACAGACTGACGGAAAGCTTTCAGACTGAAGCTCAACACATTGTTAATGTTATAAAATAATAATGTCAGCGGCTGCAGAAACATTAGATTTGTACCTGCAATGTAGGTTTTAGCCATTACAGTTAAAAATCAAGACCAGACTGCACCTAAATTTTTCAAAGGTAAATAAGTTTCAGTTAAAATCTCTCTGCTGACAGTGAACTGGCAACTGGTATTTAGTGAAGCAGATGGTTTGGAGTTTGAAATGTCATATGTGTCTGGATGATTTTCAGCCTCAGTGTTTTTGTTTTTGTTTTTTTCCCCAGTGTGTTTTTAAATTGAAAATCTGACTGTCCGATCTTAACAAAATAGCTAAATATATAAATTTTAAGTATGCCTTAAAACATTAAAGTGTACCACATTGCAGATAATTACCCCCCCCCCCAAGATCTTGGTTTGCAGTCATTTGCAGCGTTGTTCAAGCACTTTGAGTCGCCTTGTGCTGAAAAGTGCTATATAAATAAATGTACCATACCTTACCTTACCTTTAAAGTAAAATATAAAAGAAATATGGACTTAATGTTAGATTTTCTGGATTGTGCTGTATGGTCTTCAGCTAAACAGATCAGGAGCAGAGGGCTGCTCATGTGTAAGAGAAAGGAGCATGTAAAACACAATATATTACATTTAAAATATAAGATTTCTTAGTTTTTGCAAAGTAAATACAAAGAGATTGCTGTGCTGACATTTTAACTAACATGTTTTATTAGTGTCGTTAGTTTTGTTTGCGCCATTAGTGTGGTTAGCATTCCTGACAGTAACAGCAGTCTCTGTGTCAGTAAATAAAGCCTCGTTCTGGCTCAAAGTTTTCCCAAAAGGCTTCTAACAGTTTTGATTGCAATGTGCCCATGACAGACAGACAGGTTAAAAACTATAGGTTGACCGATGTTTTCAAAAGCTGATGGCCAAAATACAACATATTTTTTTAGTTGATATGTATATTTCATTTACCAAAGATAACAATAAATGCTTAACCTAAATAAACGTATGAGGCCTACAGTAAAAGCTGGTTGTAGAAGCTGCTGCTGCTGTCCTGCCTCTTCATTTTCCTACTTGTTAATTCAGTATATACAGGTATGACTGACAATTGTTTTTTTAAGTGGCTAATACTGGCCAGATTAAAATCAATCTGCTGATTAATTAGTCTACCTCTATTAAAACTCAAAGTGGAAATAACGCAGCTGCTGTTTTCTGCTGAAGTCCAGCCAGTACACGAATAAAACCCTCATCTTACATGATGAGCAGCAGATATTCTTTTTTAGAAACCACTGTTTTTCTTTTTAATCTCTCCACCTTTTGTGCTGCGTCTGACTAACCTTACAGGCAGTACATACAGCTAACGTCAAGTTTTCCCACCGAGCGATCCTGTGCAACATTGCGGCTTACCTATGGTGCATTCACCGACTCGGAAAAATATTGGGTTTCTTTGTGTTTGATCAGTGGATGGCTGATGAAGGCCGGTCAAGCTGAAAATTGTCCGATACTGATCACCAACTGAATCCACGGTGCATCTCTAATATTAAAATATACGCCTAAGGTGTTGGCCAGCATTCATTTTCTGCACAAAGCTTGTGCTCTTGATTAAATTCAGTAGAATATGTTTACAAGACTGTGGAGCTATTCAAAATTATTATTTGTGCAGAAGGTGACATCAAGTTGTCTCTTTACCCCTTATCTACGAAGGGATGTTGATGCAACTGCAGAGTTTCTAGGTCCATCAAGTATTCTGCTGCACGCCAGTTACTCAGCCTCTCTGAAGAAACTGAAGTGCCTTTTTTAATATGCAACCTTGCTTTGTATTACTACCGCTGCAGTCTTGAAGTCATTGTATAAATTAGATATTTGGCTTTAGACCCTAGAACGATATTCCACTCATAAGTATTGGCCACTGAAGAGTGGTATTTTCATTGTGGTAAGTATATGAATGCACATTAACTAAGTGGGGACGTTTTAGCTTTCTGGCTGTGTGATCAAAGCCCACTGCAGCAGTCTGGTGTGTGATTTGTCTTTCAGGAGGTCAAGAAGAACAAAATGTTGGCATTTGTGTGATTATAGTACATATTATTTATTGGCATTTCATTAGGAAAAGAAGCTATACTATAATATGTGCAGTAGATTCTGTTCTATGCATATAATCAGTGACAAATCATGCATTGTCAGACTACTGTGGCTTTTTTTTATGTGTTCTCTCCTGTTTTCCATTGCTTTACTGCATGCACCCTTTCCTCTGATGTTTTGACAGCATTACAAATGAAAACTCTTTGGGAGGAGCTCTGTTTTTTGCTCGGCAGTCGCCGTCTGAATCCATAATGTCTTATAATCTTTCTGATCACGTTGGCCGCATACTGTGGAGAGGTATATTGTATTCTGAAGATTAAAACAAAATGCAGTTTCTACCACACAACATGGAGCTATAGAACGGGCGTTGTGGGTGGGTATGTGATGTAGTATTTGTGCGTAGACGAAGTGTGTCAGCTGGAGATATTTATTAAATGCCTACTTTTTAACTGGCTGAAAATTGTGTGGGTGAGCGGATGGCTGCAGGCATTCTGAACCAACACAGTCAACTTGTTCTGTGGTGTTAGAGCATGTGCGGGTGTTTATGTACCATGTGCTGCTACTCCTCCATTTCCAATATTCATAGAGCTCTGTCTTTTCACTGCAACCATAGCAACTGAAAAGGACAAATGGCAGAAGTGTGGAAATGTTCAGGTTGTAAAAGAGGGTGAAAAGCAGACCAAGCTTCCTTGATTTTAAAAAATAAATGTTTTGAATAAACTCCATAGCCTTTATTTGGCGGTATTATTAAAAGCATAGACTTATTCAGTTTCTAAATATTTGCTGTTCATATATATACTGTGCCAGTCCATGTTTTGTCTTTTTTTTTAATTTCTCAGCAACAGTTTGAGTCTTTAATTAAAAGAAAGAGTGCTTGTGAGTGTTTATTGTTTTATTAGATGTGATACACAGCCTTGTCGTAGCAAGATTGTTGGTGTTTGTCTGGCTGTTTTTGTTTGTCTAAAAATTTTGCAATAAATGGAGACTTAAGTTCAGCGTTTCTAAAAAAAAAAATGTTTATGTCACCTTTAAGTCATGAACTAAAACCAAGACAAAAATCTAATGCTTTGACGACTGGGTGTGTAGGAAGGTTGAATACCTTCCTACCTTTGTGTCCTTTTATTCCATATCATCAAATTTAATCTTTTCTAGGTAAATCTTTGGCTTCCCTACTTTGTATCCTAAAGCGTCTTTGGCATATTACTGACCCACTCATACATCAGAGTGCAAGTAGTTTTTGGATCTGTGTGATACAGAAATGGCCCAATTTTAAAATAGAAAATTACTTTGTAAGTGCAGTAAATGTGGATTGTACTGTGAGGTGCTTTAAGTTGTCCAGAAGACTAGAAAGCTACTACATAATTGCAGGCTTTTTAACATCTTTACTTTGTAGCATTAGAGGTAGTTTTATAACCTCAAGTAACCATCTTTATTGGTCATTAAAGTCCAGCCAGTACTGTATTTTTGTTGAGCGAATATAGTCTTTAGAGATGGAATTGTTCTTATGATACATCTTCAGGTATTGCCTATAAGATATAACCAGATATATTTTAAGTTAAAAGGAATGATATAAAGGATTCATTCAGTGAAAAGAGTTGTATGAACAAAATAGATGGAAAAGTCAACAGATAATTCAGTACCTGTCAGGCTTACTGGGTTGTGACTACACATTTTAAATTTGTAATGTTTCAATCTGAAACATTTTTGAGAAAAGTCGTTTTCTTATTTTAGGCCCACAACTGCCTACTTTGCCAGTTGGGTTGGAGTCGCTGTCCTAAACTGTTTTTGTGTGCTACACAGTAAAGGTGAATGAGAATGTGCATGTTGTGTCTCACTTGGACACTAAATGCTCAGTGTTGTGCAAAGCAGTGTTGTTTAGCCAAAGATCCTTTAAAAGTCTAACAAACAGTTTTGGAAAACCACAGGGTATTGCTCTACAGCAGTAGTATCTTGGTCTAAAATAAACAGAGAGTAAACCAAAACTAAAACCCAACTCCTTTCTGTTCTTAGTTTTTGCAATCTTGGAAACACCGGAGCCATATGGACCCTGGTCTTGTTCCCCTCTGTGTGGGAGGCATTAAGCCAAAGATTGCAGTTTGTTCATCGTAGGAAAAGCTGAAAGGATGCTTGCTCTGTATTGCACTTCAGAGACTCTCATGCAGTTAATGCACACACACCCAGACTAGCTTCACCTACACAAATCACATGAGGCTGAATAATAAGCACATGAACAGAAAGTGACTGCACTTTCTTGTAAGAGCTACATTACACCCCCACGTTTCACTTGGTAAGGAGTTCTTGCTGCTAGATTTGGGTTGGATTATTGTATATAAAACTTTTGAATTTTACTTGGACAGAAAAGAACAGAACAAAAGTCTTTAAATATCATTCTTGCTCAATTTATCACCTAAATTGTACTCTGCATGCCTTGCAAACTTGTCTCTTTGTGACTTTGTTTAAATAAATACAACTTAGGGCTGCTAGATTATAGAAAAAAATTGTCACTATTATTTTTGGTCAATATTGTAATCATGACTACTGAAAACAATTATTCATTGAGTTTGAAAGCATTGCATTTATTGCACTTAAAGAACAGCAAATTGATTGGATGGGAACTTTCCCTTTATACCTTGTTGAACTTTTCCTCAAATTAACAGATTTATTCTGTATAAAAGTAAAAAACACAATTTAAAAAAAAACAATGCCCTTTCATTATATTGTTGGGCTATAGTAAAGCTAAAACTTTTGTCCCAATTTTCATTTTTATTTTTCTAAATTTCATACTTTTTTAAGTAACGTATTGGTTTTTACTTTAAAATGTCATTTTATGGTGGACCAATAAATTAAAACATTTTCAGTAACAAATGATTGACAAATTTAAACAATACACCAAAAAGTTTCAGATCAAAAGAACCGTCAATTCTTTAATAAGGTGGACATAAATAATTTATTTTTAAAATAAAGTTGCAGCTCATTCAAGACAAAGCAAGAAGGGAGCATGCTCACAAAGCAGAACAAGGAGAAATATTTGTTATAAATCTTTTGTTGTTGTTGTTGTTGATTTATACTGCTTTTATAATCGTTTGGAGCAGAAACCGAAACAGCAAATTTGATTTCATTGCACAGTCCTGATTTGATTCCTGTGCCACCAATAGTTTTTATGCCTCTTGCCATGATGATTAAAGCAAAGACCTAAACTGAGTTGAGGAAAAGACCCACACAGTTTTTGACTGAAAATGGCTTCTTTACGTGGAAAAAGGAGTGTTTTGAAAGCGTCTGGTTTTGAAGACCAACCTTCAAACACACACACCGTTTACTTAGAGCACATGCAAGTTTCAGCCTGATGCCAGTATTTGAAAAGACCTCTTTTGAATATGAGATTTTATTTTCCCAGCCCGGAGAGCTTGTTACCTTGACGACAGCAGAAGATCCATAGCACGGTGGGCTGAACGAGTGAGCGTGTGAGCTGAGCCTGCCGCCGCATGGCTGTGCCGAACAAACAAGCGCTGTCGCTAACTGTGTCACGAGTACAGCTGCTGCTTCCCTCTCATTCCAGCCTCTCGGCGCTCCCCTTTCCTATTTTTCCTCTTTTCTTTGCTGTCTTTTGATATCTGACTTTTATTAACTGACTTATTGTTTGTTTGATATATTCTCTTTCCTGCCATTTACCAGACACACCTTTCATTAGTTTCTCTTAATCCCCTTCTACCTTTTATGCATCTTGCTTACTTTTTCTGTTGCGTTCATTGGCATTTATTGCCATATTTAGTGCCAGTGCTTCATCTCACACCAGTGC
This sequence comes from Kryptolebias marmoratus, assembly GCF_001649575.2. Lineage (NCBI taxonomy): Eukaryota > Metazoa > Chordata > Actinopteri > Cyprinodontiformes > Rivulidae > Kryptolebias > Kryptolebias marmoratus. The sequence continues at coordinate 5,099,508 of NC_051444.1, forward strand.
TCCGATTTAGATGGAGTTTTCGGTGTGTTGGCCGATCATGCTGATGATATAGAGGAATAGTGTCCGTCTCTACAGATACCAGGCTTGATCAATAATGTAGATGTTTTTGAAGACAAGAGGTGTGGTGTGCATCTCTTTATTCCCCCCCGGCCCATCCTACTGCCCCCCAGCTGTCCCTCCACACCCTCCAGTGTAAGGTTTCGCCTTCAGTGTTTGTGCATAGAGGAGCAGATGACTGAATCTAATTAGTGAAGCTATTACAATAAGGTCTGATACCTGATGCTTTGACATATTGCAAGCCAAACTCAGGCTGTTGTTATTGAGCTGCTGTGGCTTCCTATTGTTTGTTTGGTTTTGTGCTCAGACTCAATGTAGGGCAGGTTTCGTCCCTGGCGTCACCGCAGGCCATCACCGATCAGTCTAGTGACGGTCATCTACACATTCAGTAGTCCCTCTCCCACATAAATCTTTTGAAAAAATATCTTTTATACTGTAGAAATACTTGGAATTCAGCAATTCTGATCAAATTTGTAGTACAGCGTCCTAAGAAATACATTTCATTAGTATTTTTAAAAAATACAAGTCTTTCAGTTTACTTAACCAATCATTTTTCTATTAAGATGATTAAAGTTTTTCTTTTGTCATTTAATAAATATTCTAGTGTTTTTGAAAGCAGAGTATCTCACTTTTTTTTTTGAAAGAAACAAACAAAAAAGAAGAGCAGAATAAATATAGAAATATAGTTTAACTTTTGTTTTAAATTTACACTGTATTTCAAAGCTAGTACACAAAATAAAGTGTAAAACTACTGTGACCTATTTGACTCACTGATGACGAGAAGGAGAAAGCTGCAGTCTCTAATAAGTGTTTTATTGACGATATTTTTTTATTTTCTCACCGGAGGTCTCACTGGACAGCTTTCAACTTCTTTATCACAAGTCAGCTGACTTTGATTAAGACTATAACTGTGTTCTGACGAAGCTTTGTCTGTAACAGGCATAGTTTTATTTTATTTTTTTAAAAACCAAAATATTTTGTTTGGCACAGCTACAAAGTCTTTAATCAACTCATGTCTCTCCTGCTGACGTGTTTTCACGTGAAAGAGTTGACTGATAAGATAAGCTAATGTCGATGCACTCCTCTTTTGATATGGCTGATTGCTTTGGTCGTCACACTTTCTCTTGCAGTTGCAGTCAATTATGGACCCCAAAAAAATGAAGTTGAAGAAAGGTTGCTCTGCTTATAGCTACTGTTTGGAAGTTTCTCTGCTATAAACTTATAACTTCTAAGCTAATTTCTGGATGCCTGCAGCAACATGACACATCACACAATGTCATGGCACACAGACAGGAGGCTGTAGCAGCCAAAATAGTATTTCTCGTTTTGAAAATTATTGTAAAATGTGAGAAAACGAGAAATCCAGATTCTTTGTCACATCTACATACTAATGAATTCCACAACATTCACCACAACATGACTGTCATGTTCCTTTTTATTCTCTATTTCTTTTCTTGGCTTTTTAAATACTCCATCTTATACATATTGTTTATACAAAATCAGTCTTGGACTATTTTAAATATTTTTAGGTCTCAAAAACCTCTGTGACTTAGAAACACTCAAACTTACTGAATAATCTGTTTCACTATTTTGTAGAAAGTTGCAGGTTCTGTTGAGAAAATATGATCTTTAAGTCTGTTATTTTGGGAATAAATCGTTGTCACTAAATCCTAGTTGATGTACAGATGTCTACATTAATATGAGAACCATGCATTTTCAATGGAGTGTTTCAATGTAGCATTTATGCTAAATTTAAATTTAGTATTGTACATTAGAAGTAAATAGTTGGATTGTATGTAATTAGTTGATCTTATTGGTTGTTTCAACTTATGGATGTAGGAATAGTTTGTATCTTGTTACCTATAATAGTTCAGAGTTTTTGCAAAGTTCTAATAGTAAGCTTAGAGAAATTCTGGTCTGTGAGGCTGTTGGGATGCTCTGGGAGATGGATGGTTTTGTTGTAGTGACCGACTCTAAAGCAGTTAATCTTGTGCTTTATCACATTGCAAGCTTTGTTTAATCCTAGCTTTTGATAAAGAACTAACGCAGTAAAAGCAAAATTACTCTTGTGAAATCTGTTAAATAATGGTAATATTGTGCCCAACTCCTCAAACTAGCAAGCCAGTCATCTGCCCAAATGGAAAACCTATCTTGTTGTTGTTGATCTAACATTCACAGCATTCTTAGTTATGTAGTAGCAGGATGCAGTGACTTTTGTTTTTATTTTTGTTATATTTTATTGGTCCCAATATCAATGCTATTAGTGCTTATATTCCTTGTGAACATCAGTTCATAATGATACAAATTTATTTAATGTACACCAAAACCTAAGGACATACCTTGAAAATATTTGTTATGGTTCAACAGTTTATTAAAGTTGTTCAAGTTATTATTATTAAAGTCATTCTGTCAGACACGTAGTGAGTTGTACAACTCAAGCACAACGTACTGTCTTCATGCCTAAGCCTGTTTGATTAACAGGTTTAAAGCTTAAAGCGATGTCATTACATGACCCACTACCGCTATTTAAAAACCTCACAAATTGTTCAGCTACTAACTTCCTGTTGTAGCCCAACAGAGTACTGTGTTAAAAACGCAGAGGTGCAAGTTTGTGCTGTCACACAGCAAAGCATATCAGTCACCATCAGTAGCACATTAGTTGACCACTATAAATTGCATTAAAATAAATGCTGCAGCTGAAGATATGAATTTGAAGAAAAAAAATGCATGAATGTATGCTTGATGGAACAGTATTAACAGATTGTTTAAAATATGTAACCATTTGTCCCAGGGCTTATGGATATTTTGGTATTTGTCTGAAACTGGTACAAATGTTAGCACAGGCCTTAGTGGATGTTTTTAATAAATTTGATAAACTGGAATATCACACAAATGCGCTAAATTACTTTAATTGCTTAGCCTTTGGTAATGACCAACATGTCAGTTTTGGTCCGTTCATGTAATTTTGAACTGGTTTGTGAATATAGCTGTCATAAAGCCTTATCTGTCCAGTAGATGCATAATGGAACCTTGAAAGTTTTTTTGTATCCTTATTTCAGTTCACTATCATTGGGGGTTTTAAGCATCACCTCCTAAACTACATGTATAATTTTCCTCTGATTATTTTGATGGCTAAGGATAGTTGTTTACCCAAAATTCTGTGCGCTGAGATTTTGATTAAAGCTATCTAGCAATTGGGTGAGCCCTGCTTCATAAAAATGTTTCAGTCATTCTGGCACAGTGTCATTCTCTGAGCTCCAGTGAAGAGATTTATCTTTATTTGCAGTCAAAGCCTGTCAGCATCAAAAACAAGCTCTGATTCCTGTTGAAGGTCACTGTTAAAAACAGGGCTGGTGCCACAAGCTCTTTCACTCACAGCAGTATGTGGATTGGTTCGTAGGACGGCTGACTGGACTACACACACGCGGTCAGTGTCAGTGTATCGCAGTACCCGCATTGCTGTAACTGATTTCATTCTGAAACACACTGCTGATGTTTCAGCTGCTACATAAAAGGGACAGTGCAGATGCAAAGAATCAAAATATGCAGCCGTGTTGTCATAGTGATGAAGAACTTTTTTTTGGAATTACGCATGATTATATGAAATGTTTGGTTTCAGTTCCACATACACTGTATTGCCTAAAGTATTCACTCATCCATCCAAATTCTTGAATTCAGGTATATAAAATCAAGCACCTAGGCCTGCGGACTGCTTCTACAAACATTTGTGAAAAAATGGGTTGCTCTCAAGAGCTCAGTGAATTCCAGCATGGTACCGTAACAGGACGCCACCTGTGCAATAAGTCCAGTTGAAAAATTTCTTCACTGCTAAGTATTTCAGTCAACTGTCAGTGGTTTTATAACATAGTGGAAGCAATTGGGAACGGCGGTAACTCAGCCACGAAGTGGTAGGCTACCTAAAATCAAAGAGCAAGCTCAGCAGATGCTGGGGTGCATGGTGCACAGAGGTCGCCAACGCTTCTCAGAGTCAACAGCTACAGACCTCCAAGCTTAATGTGGCCTTCAGATTAGCTCAAGAACACTGTGTAGAGCTCTTCATGGAACGGGTTTCCATGGCCGAGTAGCTGCATCCAAGCCTTACATCGCCAAGTGCAAAGTGTCGGATGTAGTTGTGTGAAGCATGCTGCCACTGGACTCTAGAGGAGTAGAGACATGTTTTCTGGAGTGACTAATCACTCTTCTCTGTCTGGCATTCTAATAGGTGAGTCTGGGTTTGGCGGTTGTCAGGAGAATGGTACTTGTCTGACTGCATTGTGCCAAATGTAGAGTTTGGTGGAGGGAGTATTATGGTGTGGGGTTGATTTTCAGGAAATGGGCTTGGCCACTTAGTTCCAGTGAATGGAACTGTTAATGCTTCAGCATCACAAGACATTTTGGACAAGTTCATTCTCCTGGCTTTGTGCACTAGCAGTCTTGTTAGAACAGGAAGGGTTCGTCCCCAAACTGTTCCCACAAAGCATAGTCCATAAAGACATGGATGAGTGAGTTTGGTGTGGAAAAACTTGACTGGCCTGCACAGTCCTGACCTCAACCTGATAGAGCACCTTTGGGATGAAATAGGGTGGATACTGCAAACCAGGCCTTCTCATCCAACATTAGTGTCGAACCTCATAAATGTGCTTCTGGAAGGATGGTGAAAAATTCCCATAAACACTCCTAAACCTGTAGAAAGCCTTCCCAGAAGAGTTAAAGCTGTTATAGCTGCAGAGGCTGCGCCAACATCATATTTAACCCGATGGATTAAGAAGGGGATGTGTGTCAAGTTCGAATGCGTATGAAAAGAGATGAGTGAATACTTTTGGCAATATAGTGTAATTTAGAGGGAGTGCTTTTAATACAACACTAATTTGAGCTGAGCCTAGCTTGATAAATGATGCTGAAAATATGTTCAATTCTGTACAGACTTGTGTGTAAATGTATGGATTTTTTAGTGGGTGATCTGATTTATGCTTCATGTGTGTCACATCCTCATGTGTAGCTTAGTTGGGGGAAAAAAAGGTTGTTTCTCACTGAGCTGCGATTGTCAGGAGACTAGATGGTGGAGAAAAAAAACCCTTTTAAAATGGCAAGACAATTAGTGTATTTTCAGCTACAGTCTCACTAAACTGAATGTTTACAATCAAGTGACCAACAAGCCATGTGGCTGCATTTTGAGCAGCTAGTTTTTACAAATCACTACATATTTTTGTGTGCACAACTTGCAAAAACCTTTTTTAGCTCTGCACATAAATTTGTTGCGCTCATTGGCTAAGTTTGTACCTACCTCAGTTGCTCTCGTGTTTGATTTAGTCTGCTTTCGAAATAAATATAGGTAGATTTAAAATATTTTTTTCAATAATCAATATTGTTATCATTTTCAGCTTTCAGACCTGGACATTTTTCTCCGTTGTTTGGTGTCAAAATATTGCTCGGCTCTCGTTAGACGTGTTGGAGATGTCTGCGGCAAAATACAGATGAGTTGGAAAGGGGAAAAAATGTTCAAAACCCAATCACTCTGCCTCTGATTGGCAGAGTTGCCTTTGTTGGTTGTTTGTTGGTGTACTTGGTCATCCTGGGAAAAAAAAGTATTGTGCTCCCTCTTCTCCTGTAAACACAGGTGATGCCACCAAACTAAATTGATTTATGGGATTGTTGGCTGAATGACCCAGTATTGCCAGATCTATACAACAGCACTGTTTCCTACAATGTTGTGTAAGTTGTATATTAAATAAATAATTTAATATGTATAAATTAAATGGCCTCTCTATCCTGCACAGTGAGGTAGCAGGATTGGTGATGGGCAAGTGGCTTCTTTTGGGCCTGTTTTTTTTTAGACTTGTATGCTTGTTTCTTTTGCGACACTGTAAGCAACTTATTCAAAAAATCAGCATCATGGCTGATTGGTCAGAGAAAAGAGGTTTACTCTAGTTTTTGCAAGTTCTTCAAAGTAGGTTCAGTGGGATTCAGACCTATAAAGTCCCAGTAGCTGTGAAATCCTAGCAACTGGTATTTTAGTTCACCTCTCGCCTCCATTTTAGTGCCACAGTTCCATCATTCATACAGCAATTTATCTCTGCATAATTTTTTGCTCCATGGTGATACCGAAAGCAGAGATATTTCAGTGTTTACTAGGCACCAGCTATACAGGTGAACCAAAGACTTAAAATAGATATTTTGTGCACTGTTCGCTAGCTGTGAAATTGATAACAAATATGCATATGGTATGAATAAGTCATCCTGCACTGCCATGTTTTGTTTGGCCCTTCACATGATAAAATAACCTGTCATAGATGTAAACAAAGTAGTTTAGCTTTAAATATGGTTTATTTGGGACTCATTTCTTTATTCTTGGTACTTTTTTTAGCAAATTGTTGCTGTGTGGTTGCTCTTTAATTCACTTGTGAATAGTTTTTAAATAAAAGTAGTTAATCTAGCTTCCCTGAATTTACAGAAACCTTTCTCTGTCTGCCCAGATTGACATGTAGTAGCAATTATTGCCTTTTTTTTTTTTTAAAGATACATGTATGGTTAGAAATATCCTCATTTCTAAAGTCAGTTTGGAAACCTAATGCTTGTGGTCTTGGAAATAGTTTGTGCAACTAGCTCCAGATGTTTATTTTTAGATCTAGGCCGTCATCTATGTTATCCATAACATCTCAGTTCCTGTCGGCAGCAGGATGTGTCCTGTATGTTCTCTTCCTGTTCACATGAAAAGGAATGTTTTGGGAATTGTATGCGTTTGCCTGAGTCCTATATGGTTTTATATAGGAAAATTGTGAGAGACAAAAACTGTTCAACACTGAATTTACTTTGTATATGAATAGAATTTAAAGAGCAAGATTTAACATTTTCCTTTTCAGATGGACAGAGAATACAATCTAAATGAAAATGAATCAGCTAGATATTACATGAAGAGCAAAACTGAGATTTTCCAAGTAATTATGTAGCTCTGTTACATGTTCTTATATGTGTGGAAAACTTCATGTTGCTGTAATTCCTTCAAAGTTACTTATTTTGCTCTGTTTTGGCTCTAATATTATAGCTCTTGTTTGGAAATCGCACCATAACATGGCAGCTCAGCTTTCGTGTGAAAGGTGAAACCTATTTCTTGTGCCTTTCTGTTTGCATATTGGCTCTAATTTAGAGACCAACCTGCTGTTAGTTTTTATATTTAGATTGTTTGAATTTGCTTTTGATGTTATGCCCACGACTCCAGCCATGCTTAGTCATTTATTTTTTTGTTGTTTGTTTGGCAGCCATCAGGGGGGATCGTATGTATGCTGTATTCCCAAACACTGTTGGAAGGGTAATGTTGTGCTCTCAGGCTGGATTATTTTAATCCATCAGTCTTGTGCTTCCTACTGGGAAATCCCCCCAGGTTCCACTCCAGTACAAATACAAATGCGCATCTGACTATCATCCTCATTACTACTCAAAGCCATTCTAAGGAGGTCTGGCCTTAATCCTGTTGAGTTCCCACCTGCCAGCCTTCCTGTGCTAAAACTGACAACTAGATGCAACTTGCCAGAGACCCTGAATCCCTTTTTATGGTGCCCTAAAACCAGAACGATGAGACAATTGTGGGTTCAGTTTAGGGTGGAGGGGGTGTGTTCCATAATCACTGGAATGTCACCCTAACACTGGGCCTCTGTTAATATCCTCACATGTCCTGCTGCCTAAATCCTGCTAAACCCTTGTCCTCAATGTATGGTTGGGAGAGCAGTTCAGGACGGGACACTATCTTTTACAGACTTCAGAGGTATTATTTTTTACAACATAAATACAAGATTTTAACAAGGGAAAATATGATGATATATTTGTCTGCTTAATTCTATTTCTCTTGTTTTTTCAGGTTAATACCGTAACATAATTTTAATAATCTTGCAAGCACTAAAATTTATACTTTAAATATCTGTAACAAATTTAAACATTCATATTTAAATAGTTCCAAGTGTATTTGTGTATTCCTGAAGGAGCAGTGAATACAGAAAAGCTGTCATTCTGTTCCAAAAAATGGCTTCTCTGTAAACTTTTATGCATAAAGGCTGTTAAGACACGTGTGAACATCAATTCCTTGAAAGGAACAAATCTTTCCTAACAGATGGCCTAATGGTTGCGCACAGTTATAAACAAGCCAGATATTTTGTATCCTTATGCAATGATGATGTTGTGTATCCTCATGTTAGTGGCACAGCAAACTTTACAATATTAGAATGTCAGTTTAGCTGAAAATCCTAACCAATTTAATATAACTTCCAAAACAAAGGCTCCATCCTGTCCCCTGATATCTTAAGTCTTTTTTTTAATAATTTGCTTTGCTTGTAACAATTTCTATTCCTTTCTTTTACTGAGAGAAAACTCATTGAGATTAAAAATCTCATTTACAAGAGTGCCCTGGTGTAGCATATGTTTTATTAAATGCTGATTATCCAAAGTTTTGGACAAAATAATGTATCCTTGGCTGCCAAATCCCTTCTGCACTTTGTTGATTTACAAGATAAACTGGTTCGAAATCCATTTACAATTTTCACAAAACTGTTTGTACGGTTTGATCTTAGTGTATCCATTATTGTGTAGAGATAAAACTATTTAAGTTTAAGTCAAGCATTTGGTCTTTTTGTTTGTTGTGGATTGTTGTGACATTTTAAGCACTGTGTGTTTAGCAGCATCTCTCAAGTTTCGTTATTGTGCCATAGGTCTTTGCAGTCATATTTGCCAGAAGTTCTTCATATTGGATCCATTAGGAATCAGACCTGTGAAGTCTTACGTGGAGTGTGAGAGATATACAGCAGCTGTGAAATCTTAACAAAAAACGCCTGGTGTTTCAGTTCACCACTCGCCTCCATTTCAGTGCCACAGAGGACCGCTTCATCATCCATACCAGCCATGACAGGAAGCGGCCTTTACTGTAGTCAAATGTGAGGGCCTTTATCTACTTTGCTCAGATGATTGGATTACTTCTCAAGTGCTGCGTGTTTTACTGTACTTGAAAAAAATCCATTTAAACTCCTTGCACCTACAAACAGGATTAATATATAGAACAACCTAGAATGTGCCTAGTTTTAAACCCTGTTAAATCCACACCTTTCCATTTAATAATTTCAAGATCATTTCTGTGGCTTTGGTTTTGCCTAATTGGTTGTTTTCCTGAATTGTAATATTGTTAGTTTTTTTTATTTTTTATAGCAAAGTCACCAAGTAATGGTATCAAATTTGGAGGAACAAATTACAATAATTTCATGCATAGTAAAAAAAAAAATATTATTTTTCTTTAATTCAACACATTATGCCTGTCATAAACATAACAGTACATGCCCCACTGTGTGAGCTTTAGCTTCTAAAATCTTTATAATAACCTGTGTTACCCTGTATGATGCAAGATTCAATAGATTGCGGACTGTATGACTTTTTGCCGTAGGAGATTTGAGTATAGGGATTGGCATTTTGAGCAAAATTAAACAACAATTATTTGATTTTTCCTCAACTATTTGAGCCCATCCCATCAAACTGCACAGTTTGAGCCCAGATTTAAATATATGAATTTAATATGAATATAAATTTTTGAAAATGTAGGATAGGACGATGAGTTTCAAGAAATGGTCAGCAATAAACTGGAAACACTACTTGGAAAAAATGCATTACAAGTTTAAAGTAACTTTAATAAGAGGTACTTCCCCCTTTAATAATGAGATGTCTGGTTATTTTTGGCACACAGCTTTGCTTGAAAGCTCATTGGCATGATGCTTAATGCTTGTTGATTCAGCAGCTGCTTTTTGTGAAATCTGTGTGCCTTGTGTTATGTAATTTTAATGCTTTGTGCTTAAATTTCGCAAAAGGTATATATATTTTTTTTAAGCTTAAGAAAAATTATATGATTATTTACGCTTAGCCTTTCAAGACCTGCTTTTGCCAATAATTACCTTGTGCAAATGTTGCTACAGCTGCTGTATGAAGGTTTACTCATATGCCTCTTTCACCAACTGTTCTGTGATACAGTTTTAAAGATGAGCCTCGCTTTAGGTTGTCTCTCTTTAGGTTGTTCAGGAATCACCAAATGAACCGGCCACATCCCATGACAGTGTGAGCTTTCATAAGTGAAGCTGGCATCACAATTAGAACCATGGGAGGCATGATAAGGAGCATAAATTGTGTCAAACATCTCCCATTCTAAATCTTGCAGCCGGCTGGTCACTCAGGCCATCTTTAATCACTACACCTAACCCTCGAGCTGGGACGCTGGCTTACTCTTTACAACCTTGTCACTACCTCACTTGGTGGCTCAGAGGCGTAACAGTGGCGTGTGCTGCCTCAGTCCTTTTCATAAATCACACAAGATGGCAAGAAGACATCTCATCTTGAAGGTTTTTTGTCAAACAGGCTAAAGCTGCCTTCACAGATTTTTTTGACTACATTTTCTAAAGTGATGTTAGATCACAACCTTTTTCCTTTTCACCTCCCTTTATTCTGATGTTGCCTCAGTGCAACCCTTTTGGAAAAAAAGCCATTTAAAACTTATGCATGTTTGTTCACATAAGCAGGTAAACCGCAAATGAAATTGGAAACGTACATATCATTGGGCTAACCATTGTGTTTCCACTTTTTTTTATTTTGTGAAGCCAGTGAAGGTTTGGGGTCAGTACAAGGCATGGCTTGGGTTTCTGATGCAGCATAAGAGTAAAGACCCTTGGATATTTTGGAGTAAGGAAAGCTTTAGAGCTCTTCGTGTTTGTGTATTTGTTTATCCATGGCTCTTTTTCAGAGTACCAGAGAGCTGTGGGAGGACAAACATGGCTCTCTGCATCCTCATACAAACACATTTATTGCAAGTAATGTGAAACTGTGTTGTTGTTGTAATTAATGTTTTTTTTTATCTGTTTTTATTTTCCAGGATTCTGTGGACACTACAAGCAGCAAGCATTTTTCTAGTTGGATTTTAGCCCACTGAGATTCTCCCACAGCCATGGAATCGGTAGGTTGACCATATAACATCAAGCTGATTTGCACGGCGTCTTTTTAAAGCCGCTTTTTGCTGGAGCGCTTTAGTAAGCACCTATTGTTTAAAAATAGGTTTTTGTCCGTCTTGTTTTTCAGAGTTGTTGTTGTTGGATTCATTTTTGAACATGTGTTTGTGTGGGCTTTCATTGCCAACACCACAGCTTGTTTACATGAGAACGCAGCAATGTAAAAATACAAATAAACCCGAAGTAGTGCCAACTATATGACACCTGAAAACATGTTTTGTCTTAGAATATTTATCTTGTCCTAATAGCTATAAAAATAGAATATCAGGAAGGCTAAAGGTTTTTTCTTTAATAAAGTGTATACAAAGGTTGTCAGAGAAAATAGTTGTTTGCTTACATATTTAAAGCACCAGGTTCCACCTTTGTTCGTTCGCAGCGGATTGTGAGTGCAGGAGATGCTTGTACCAACAGGCAGGCTGAAAGCACAGTAGTGTTGAGCTCTATCCACTGGAATGCATGCATTAAAAAAGAGGCTTAGTGCATGCCTAACCTCTGCTTTCCTGTCCCATTGTCAGAGGCTGTGTGTGCTTGTCTGTTTTAAAGGCTATAAAAAGTAGGTCAAGGCCTTTGCCGTGCAGAACTACCATGTGTCCAACAAAAGTCCTTTAAATCCCTCAGTCTGTCTCACTCACACACACAGAAACATTTTTCCTGGTGGTATTGTGACTATAGCTAACATTTTTGTGTAAAATTGCAGCTTGAGTAGCTTGAATCATGTTTATTATTGGGCAAAACAGCTGTCAGACAATTGTCATTATGTTCAAGCCACAGCTTGATGGGCATAGTTGCTGAAGTTTTTGTCAACAAACCCTGTATGAGAGAATAAAAGAAAAAGTGAAATCTAAAAGAAAAAGAAAAAAAAAAGAGTCTAAGCTTTAAATGTGAGGACCAGTTTTGTAACAAGTAGGATATGGAAGAAATAAGGAAAATTTTCAAACATGAAGTCTGACACAGGAACCAGTAAACTTGTTTTTTTATGACCATTTTTGCAGAGTGATTAGTGTATGGCCCTTTCTCCACCCCTGACACTAACAGCTGGAGCTCTGACTTGTCCCCCCCTCTTCCTCTGCATAAATTAATCTCTCTCCTCGTCTCTCTAAATCTCTTATTCTCCTTCCATCCTTCTCTGTTACATCTGCAAGCCTGTGACTGCTGCAGCAAAAGCTGTTTCTATTTACCTCTCCAAGCCGTCTATATCTGCTTACTGTCAGTAGAAACCAAGGAAACTGATCATAAAGCTTATTATGGTGCCAGGAGTTGGATGTATGCTGTGTGCGTGCATGAGCCTTTGGGAGCTGTACACACACACACACTAGCACAGCAACCCTCTACCACTCTCCTCCCCCCTTACCCCATGTGATGCCAGTCACATGTTTTCCAGGCAAGCAGCTCAGTAAATCACAATCAGACTTTTATTTTTAACTGCTAAAAGCCCTCTACCTGGTCTTTACGGTTAGTAGAACTGACTCTAGTTGCTAGTAATTGCTTGGTTTTTTTTTTGTTTGTGTTTGGATTTACTTATGCAATAGTTTTCATACGACTTCCTCTCAGCTACTTGCAGTTAACTGCCATGACTGTTTACTTCAGGGGTCAGGAGGAAAATTTGCTCAAGGGACAGAATTTTTCTAAATAGGTAGTAACAGAGCCAGCTTCAGGGCTCCAGGATGTGATGCAGTCTGTGTGACCTCACAGCTGTGGGATTTAGAAGTCTAAACAACAATAAACTATTTCATTACACATGAGAAGGTTGATGATGATGTACAGCAACTTTGCATTTAGTTGAAAAATTTGATTAACCACAAGGAGAATTGCTAAACTGAGCTGGTTTGTTGCGTTTTGAAAGTGATATGAGGAAGAAGTCCATCACACATTTAATGCGTAGTGTTCTCCGGTCACTCAACGCCTCTTTTTGTTTTGCAATGCTCAATGTATTGCTGAAAGCTCACATCTATGTGGGACCCTGCTGGCCCAGTCCATCTCTTAAGGACAGACTGGTCTTTACAGCCTTTTTGTGAAACTGTTTTTGTATAAATGTCTTCTGATTCCACACAATCAGCTGCAAAGCCTTTAATAAATTCACGTATTACTCTTACTGATGTTTTTATCTGGAAGATGAGTAACCCTTGAGGATGAGCTGTGTCTTATTTATCAATAATTCAGCATTTCCCGGGCTGAATGGATGAGCTTATGTGCCGGTTATGGCCCAGAGGCCACCAGTTGACAATCCCCGGTCTACATGCTGCTCACCTGAATTTTATAGCTGTCTTTTCTAACATACATTGTTATGCAGGGCTTATCTGCACTCCTTTTTAGATTGCCTGTTGCCATGGTAACCAACGTCTAGATAATCTTTTCACCAACTATCTCAAAATCTTAAACGGCATATGGAAAAAAATAAAAATAATAATAATAAATCCAGCAATAAAAAAAATAAAATAAAAAAATAAAACTGTTTGCTATCCATCAGGAAAAGCTATTTATTCTCAATAAAGGACACTTGATGTTAGAGAGCATAGCTTTCATCTAACGTTAAAAGCACTAACACTGGGCCAGTGGCACATTTGTGACAGGTTTAAAGCTGCAACTACTGAAGCGTTCAAATAAATTGAATCAAATAACTTTTAAATTTGCAAAGACAACCTCAAAAAGTCAAGCGACTAACATCACATACACGCAGTGCATTTTTATGTCGAATATTTGCAGATGATTCTTACTGCACCTTTAAAATCTGTCTTTTTGGAACATGTTTACTGTCTGTTGTGTCATAAAGTTTTATATTATTAAAAAAAAGGAATCCCATGGCATATTTAACACACTGAGTTGTATAATTATGTTATAAATGCATAATTGAGCATATTTTTAGGTCTTTTTCAGTTATCCTCACTTACCTTGTACAAATAGTCTAAATATATAAATAGTCATTTTTATGAATGTGTTAAATGCAGGCTGTTTGTGCAGAAGTGGTGTCTACATTTCTGTAGCCAACCATTAGCCAAGCTGATACAATTTGGCTATAATCTTTCAGCTGAGAAGCTTAAAGGGGAAATGTCATTGAGTTTGATTTGGTGCAGATGAAAGGGTAAAATTATTATAATCATACCTCCTCAACTGATTGCCTTTACAGCTCTACTTCTGTCTTTTTCTCCCCTCCAAAGCTGGGCTTGTTCCTTGGTGGGGATTAGTTTGAGCAGCAGCTCTGAACAGGGAAGTGGGCCCTGCCAGTCAAATTACATAACTCGCCCCCGCTACTGCGGCTCGGCCTGGTCTGGCTGGAGAGACGACCATAGGGGCTTTGTTTTCCCAACCTTCCCTTTTTCCTCCCCTCTGCTGCTCCTCCCCCTTCCCTTAGAGGCAGACTGCATACTGATGCTTTATAGAGGGAGTCTGTTTGCAGGGAACAGGGGAGCCACTGTGGCTCGGAGTATAGAGGAATACGCTAATAGCAAGCTGAATGGCAGGGAGTTCACATCTTAGGCAGGGGAATTTTAGGTCTACTGCTGGTCATACAATTTCAAGGAAATGCAGTACTCTGCTTTATTGCCTGCCAAGGGTTTTCATATCAGCATTACAGTGATTGCACAGAGAATACAAATTCATGTGTGTTGACATTCTTCGTTTTGACAAGCTGTGAAATGATGTGAGAAATAATTCCTGTTTTATTTATCCTCTTTCTTTTTTGTACCGTTGTCCTTATAGGAACACTCTTCTCCACCTTGCAGCATTTCACTGGTGTTATGGTGGCAGTTCAGTACAATCTTCACTGACCTCCCAACTTCATTATGATTAATTTAAAAACAATTTGATGTATTTAAATGCATGTCAAAGTATTGTATCAAATTATTATGTTTCTGCAAAAAAAATTACTACTTTCATTAATCCGGGCCTTCTTTCCCTGTTTCTACTCAGTGCTTTCAAAAATTAAACGGCATATAAAATTAAATCTGCTTGTCACAAACAGGAATGTCTGTCAGTGGGAGAATTCACTGATTTCTGTTAAAAAATGCTTACAGATACTTCAGCAGAGATGTATAAAACAAGTGTTTAGGTAAAAAAGTTTACTTATCAAATGAGGATAGTTTTCATAGAACATTCAGCTTAAGAGAAAACATGTTTGCGCTGCACAAACTAATTTATATCTGCAGTTCCCTTCTCAGGTAAACGCTCAAAATGTGCAAAAAATATGAATTGAAATCATTAATCATAAAACCAATGTTAAAACAGTTAAATGCGTGTAAAAAAAAAAACATGACAAAATGTGAATTATAACTATTAAACTTAAGAACAGAGTTAAAGTATAGTAATTGTATTTTAAAATTCTACCACTTACAAGTAAATTAATTTGACAGTTTGAATATTATTTTTAAAAAACAGTCAGTATCCAATAAAATATATTTGTAAGTGTTGGCAACAATGTTCTCTAAAAACATGTTTTGGTCTTCCTGGAAAAATAAAAAAATGGCCTCATGTCTTAAAATCATCAGTAAGTGTGTTTTATTCCTCAGTGGCCCTAAATCAAAATGCAGATCGACCAAAAGCTGAACTCAGCATGTTATTTTGAGTGAGTAGGTTTCAATGATGACACTGCAGTAATTTCTAATCCAGTACTTTTAAAGCCTGATTATGAAAGCTTACTGGTTTTAATGTTGTCTGACTTGTTTCAGACCAGCAAGACATGCAATAACCAGTAAGTGAATTTCTAAAGTGTCTTAAAATAGCTAATAGCTGAAATAGCTGTAGAATATTTTAGTGTATTAGTCATCTTCTTGATGTTCTTTTTGAGCTCGACTGGGATCCAAATTCACATCATTATCACAGCATTTAGCCTCCTCTACACTGTTGATACAAACATTAGGGAAAGTCCCTTTTTTATACGTCCTTGTGAACTATGCCATCTCTTGGATTCTGCAATCTAAACTAATAGTGAGATGACTTTTTTGCTGATCTTTTTACATTGACATTCATAAATGCACAAAGACAACTACCTGCTTCTGCGCCTGAGTTTTGTCCTCTTGTGTTAGCTTAGATTGTATATTTTAGTTTGCTGCTGGCATTGTAATTACAGTGTCTCTTTTTTGTTTACACAAAGAGAACATTAGGGGTCATAGCAAGTGGGAGGTGGCTTTTCTGCTAATACCTAATGTCAGTTTTGAGTGTCAGGGGATTTCTTTATTTTCCCCTTGAGAAAGCATTTGTTAGGTCAAACAGAAAACGGCAAACATAACTGGTCACATAAGTTTTGTTGCCAGTGTACTGTGCTAATTGTGTTTTTATATAAAAAAAAATTTCCAGTAAAGGAAATGGGCACAGATGTCTGCCTTGAAAGCACCATCACTGACTGACTGATTTATATATTGCTCAACATTTCTTTGAAATGCTGGCATAATATTCCAGCTATAATTCAATGCAGCAGAGCTCTGCAGCATAAATTTTATTGCAGAGGAATGTTATGTAACCAGAGACATCAGAACTTAATCTCAGATATTAAATTGTCCCGATCAAGGTGTTTTTGATTGATCGGGGTTTCTAAGGAAGTTTTAGCCCCCGATCTTGGTTTTATGTCAGCTGCAAGAGTTATGTCTTATGGAAGGTAATTAGTCCATGACTAATTGTCAAATCAATAGCGACACACTTTATCAAAGCTATTTTTAAACCTCTACAGCTGTAATTATGTCATTGATGATATATACACATTGCACTTGTTTTTCTTCTATAAATATTACAGTTTCCACTCAGTAATGTGACTTAAATCAGTACCGAACAGACCCACTGTGTCTTTTTGGCATGTTTCAGTAATGCTAAATCCAATGCTGCATAAATATATTGAAGTTGTGCAATTTTTTGTCCCCGGATTCCCAAATCAAAGGGTTTTGTGTTAGAGGGGGGAGGGGGGAAGCTAGAGAACCTCAAAGTGTCTCGTTCTTACATGGAATTGATTGAATTTTATGATTGTTTGAACTCAAACTACTAATGTGCTGAGGCATCTATGGGTTTACAAATGGCAGAATTTGGGCTGCTTTGGTGGGGTAAATATGGTTAGGTTGATTTAAGCTAGCTGCCATTCGAAATGTTGGTTGTCTTTGAAATACTATCTATTCCAGTATCGTCTCCCTACCATTAGTTAAAACCGTACTTTAAAAAGAACATTGACATGTCATAGTCACCATTTTAAATTATATTTGCTTATACATTTTCTAAATATTCTGAAACATCACTTCTCTCCATTTCCTGCAGCTTGTCCCCAATTTCTTTTATTGCACTGCACCTATATAATTATCATATGATTCATTTATCATCTTGTCATAACCTTGTTTTCATTTTGTTTACCTGAATGTTGCAATAAAATATTTAAGTGATTCAATCACCATAACTCGGTTTTTTCCTGTGTGCCGAATCACTATAAAAAACATTATGCAAATCATTTAATCATCCAACCGCTTCAAGCTTAAATGTAAAAACTGAGACGGTCAAGGACTCTGTGTCTCTGGCTTGCATTTGTATACAAACTTGGCTTCATGTCTGCATTTGGAGATGGGATTGGGTGTTCTTTCAGAGCATCAGCTGTGAGCCAAGTTCCCATCAAAAGAGTAGCTGCTACACCAAAGACTGTGTTTAGATGTGATGGCTAATTTTAGAGCTGCTAGGCCCTTGTCCAAGGTGGTGGAGGATAAGATAACATTGAAATAGCCCTCCCTCCTTCCACAGTTGGATTTTGTTTGTACACCCAATAACCCTTATTCAGCCCCTGTAGACGCTGTGCACAAATAGAAATGTCTCTGTGTTTACAAGGAAGACATAATTCATGTTTTCACCTCTCAATGAGTTTCAGAGCCTCCCCAAGAATTTCACAAGCAGTTGCACTTATAACACAATAAAAGGCCTAACAACATAAGCCTATCAGTAATATATACTAATATAATGGCATTTGAATGTGTTGTTTTATGTATGAATTAACACACTGGTCCTCCGATTTATTTATTTATTTGTCTCCCCTAAAGTTGATTGTCAAACCTAGTAACATTTTAAAGTTTACCAGGCCTTAACTTTTCTTTTCTGCCATAGACCAGAAACTATAACTGAATACACTTCTAATCGATGCTTAAAGAAAAAAAAGTACTAAATCAAAAAATTTAATATACTTGCATAACATCAAACCAGACACTACAATGATTGTCATAGATTGTCATAACTATGACATATTTATTAACTCATGAAATGTTTACTCTTATGTTTTGTTTTGTTTTTTCTTCTTTAGCAAAACATTGACTCCTTTCACCCAACACTTTCAGTCTAGTTTGGTTTGTGACATATTCCCTCATTGGTGGTATGTATGAAATGATTGAAGTGAAATTGGTGGTAGAAATTGATCAACCACTGAAAGGCATTTGAGTTGACACTGGTGAGTCAATGGAGGTAGTCACAGAGCTGAGTTGAAGAGTATGTGTTCATAGCTTAACTGTAACCCAACAGATTGGCATGAAGTACTGCTGCGGTTTTTCTGGTTTTGTGATTCCAGCTTCAAGTGTGTAAACATAAAAGCCTTCTTCCCATGTTCTTAACTCGACCCTACTCAAACCATAGACCAGGCACCAAACACACCATGACCTCGATGTCCTAAAAAATTTTTATCAGATGAGTGTTGATGATCCCACCCACATCAAGGCAACCAAGGGCACCTTAAAATGGAGCTCATGTTTACAGCCATATTGCAGAACCATAGTTTAAAAGGGCTGCTGGTAAAACTCCAAATAAGAAAAAAAAAATCTTTGTCAGGCTAATTGTTCCTGCCACTTTGCCCTCCCCAAACATCTCAATAAAATTGAGACTCTTGTAGCCTCAGGTGTGATCATACAAAGCGTAGGAATAGATTAAGAGATGGGGGCAGGGTCTGAAATGGAATGTGACTAAATATTCTTTCTTTGAGAATGAAGTTAAAACCTAGAAGAGTTGTGTACATGAAGCAGCTGAAGTTTATGCTTTTCCTTGCCATAATGAAAACATTTGTTTGTTCTACTTTTAGTTTAATCTGGTTTCAAAAAGTTTGGTCCTGAATACTTTGTTTTTCTCTTTTTTGTTGGGTTTTCTTTATTATTTACTTTCCTCCAGTGAACTAAATTACATCAAGTTTTAAGCCAGATACTCACACAACAACAAACCCACAAAATCCTTGGTTACATTCTCACTGAGCCTGCACAACATGTGGCAGATCTGTCCCTGTCTGGCCCCACTGTTCTGTCCCTCTCACAGCCACAGAGCAGTGACCTTGGTTTCAAGTAGCTATACTCTATTAGAAAGCCAACACCTCTCTGGGGATGGGCTGACCTTGTTGTCTAACACACTGTAAGTCTGTACGCCCCTCTGTCTCTTTCTCTGTCATTTATGTATTCACTCAATAGCACCTCAACATCAGTGGACTCAATAAGTACTTTTGCTTTGTTTTTAATGTGAATGAATGTGGTCTGCTCAAGTGTACAGCATAGGATCCAGTCTTTTTGTTGTGGGGTTTTAAAACAAAGATAGTAGAGATTTAGCAGGTTTGAGCCTCTCCCTAACCAGGTGTTCCTTATTCAGACATCCTGCCCTTTCTATGGCAGTGTACTGTGTTTATGAAGATGTGTGCAGCTGTGCACGTTGACGTCCCCTCCCTTTATGTCCTTGCCTTTGATTTCCTCCAGCTGTTTGTCTGCATACAGTGAAAGAATAAGTCCAGGCATGCATCATCATTTCATCAAAGACCCCCAGCTAAAATAGATTTTATATGCACACAGTTTTTTTTTTTCTTGTTATCAGTTATTCTTTTTTACATCATCATCGGGATTTTTTTTTACATTACTATAAATTCTGGGCTTTAATGTGGATGGTTCTAAAGTGTTCCAAAATTTGAAGGAAGTTGGTTCATCTAAATTAAAGCTACTCATTGCAAAACACCAGTCAAAAAAAGATTCATAACATAAGAAATATTGACCATACCGATGGTCAATGTGCCCTTAAATAACAAAAATTGTAAGCATAATTTGTGACCAGAATCCAACTACCATGTGTGTTTGACCTACGAAAACTGACTGAATTTAGGTCAACATTGGCATCGTCCATGAAAGAGCTGTTTGGGATGGAGAAGTCGAACAATTTTGATGTATTGGTATGTATTTGCACTCAGATTTGTTGAATAAAGTATGCAGATAAAAAGATGGGTTGTGATGAAAGTGTAAACTTGCCGGTCTAGGAAAAGTTTCTCAAAAGCTGCTTGTGTTTGAATGCCATGCTCTTCTCTTTCTCTTTTCTTTCGCGTTTATCAGCAGATTCACCCTTACGTTTCCAAAAAATCATCTTAGGCTTTTCTAATTTTGCCATATTTGTTTACCTACACAGACTGCTGCCAGCCTAATGTGGGTTGTTCACGTGACTCAGGTTTCTACGTGGTTTTTGGCGAATTCAGACGAGTTCTTTGGTTACATTTTTTTTTTACATGCCTGCATTTAAGAATTGCATGTCAGTATATCTGGAAACCTACGGGAGCAAAATCATTCAAAGTGCACCATTTAAAACAGTTCAGGACAACATTTTTATCCTTGATTTCATACTTTGTAATGAACATTCCTGTTGAAATATTCACAGTGATCAGTGATCTGCTTCCTCCTAAAAGAATATTCGCAAACGAAAACACGTGCTTCAGTTCAGAGTTTATTCTGTTTGAATATAGTATCACTTTCAAATGGCCACTTAAATCTTCTGATTGAGTCTTTTGTCCAAACACAAGTATCTTTTCTTAAGGCAGTCTTGAATTTTTTTCTTAAAAACTCTCAAACGTCAGTATTTTAGTTTTGATGCGTTCAGTTCAGTTGTATCTGTGTGTTTATTCTGTGTGTCAGGCTGCAGTCTGTGTAGAAGTGTCTGAGGCCAGCAACCAGACAGGACATAAGAGAAAGCAGATGGATCTGTTTGGATATTATCATTCCCACACCAACTTATCCTTCCAGCCTCTTTCAACCTGCATGCCTTACTGCAGAGTACATAAAAGGAGGCAGAATAAGTGTGTGTGTGTGTATGTGTGTGTGTGCGTGCATACGTGCACATTCATACTTGCAGGCGGACAAAATGGACATAAACCAGTGACGGTGAGAAAAACCTGCCTAAGCAGAATTTTGCTTGCAGGCTGTGTGTCCTCATCTGTGCTAATGCTCCTGTCTCCATGTTGGAGCTTCTGCTCAGTTCAGGTCCTTTGCCTTTTTCCTCTCCGGCTCATTCTCCCTCTGGTGCACTCAGCTGTCTGATCTCTTGGCCAAACCAGCACTTTGCATGCTTTTCCTGAAGATATCTTACCTTTTCTGGTGTATAGAGTCATTACAGCTTGTGAGACCCACCGGCTGTTTGACAAATGTTTCAGATGCTTGGTCTTCGATCTTCTTACTGTACCACTGGCTTTCACTACTAGCATTAAAAGATGGTAATTTTTTTTCTGTTAAAAATATAAAAGCCTCTTTGCCCAAGGCCAGTATCTATGCTTACTGTGAAACAATAACATTCCTAGATGTTAGAGCCTATCGATCAGAAAGTCTTGTGATTTAGTGGAGTTTATTTGCACTACAGTATTTGCATAGTTGTGAAAAACATGAGCATCAAAAATATATATTAACCAATGCAGTGGTGTGGAAGCATCAGCACGCATATTGTAAAAATGGTCTCTGTATCACAGCTAATTAACAAAAATAAAACTATTAATAGGAAAACGTCTGACCCAGGGGTAGGCAACCCTGGTCCTCGAGGGCCGCCATCCTGCATGTTTTACTTGTTTCTCTGCTCCAACATATCTGATTTGAATCAATGGGTGATTAACAGGCTTCTGCAGAACATGAAGAGGTAATTTAGCTACTGAATCAGGTGTGTTGGAGCAGGGAAACAAATAAAACATGCAGGATAGTGGCACTCGAGGACCAGGATAGTCTACCCCTGGTCTAACAAACTCAATTACACCAGTTACTTTGCGTGTCTGTCTGTTAATGCGACTGAAACAGACCTTTACCACATTTGAAGTGATAAATATGTCATTAGGTCTCACCTCATAAGACTGTTGGTTCATATTGTTCCAGAAGAAACATCAGGGTTGTCTTTCAAATATGACAGATTCAGTTACAGGACCTTTTTGCTGCAGTCAGTCCTCAGTCAGTAAGAAACATTCATCAGTAATGCTGTTTTTATGACACGACACGACTTGTCTTGGATTGGCTCGTGTAATCATTTAGTTTTCCACTACACATAGTACCGTATTGACACATGTGGGATATTTTATAGATTTTTTTTTTCCCTGCAGGACCACCCATAATTGTTTGTTAAAGTACTGCGTACATGTTGTAAAACCTATGCGGTTACAGTATTTAGTATAACCACTGTTTTGTCTAGATGGCAACATGAATAAATGTCCATTGTGTTCACTTTGTTAGGACAATTTAGGCTTTTTAATTACAGCTTACACCATTTATTTATTTGACACTCATTTGTGTAGAAAATGTTAATGTGAACCCTTTTTCCCTTTTTCTGAGGCATAGGGAAACCAGATTTGGTGGGGGAATACAGGGTTCTGGTGTAATGGCCAATCAATGAATGGCGAATGAAGTTTCTGGAAGACACACCCCCCTACTCTGCTACCCACTCTAAATAGAAAACCACAAGGGAAGATCAATATCAAGTCTCCTTGTTTTTGAGGGGGGAAAAAGCTTTTTGTGTGTGAAGGATGTATTTGTTTTTCTACACTATGTGCTCATAATTTATCCCTAAATTTGCCTTTTCTTTTTCCATGTAAGAGTGTGTTTTCATGTTAGTTCACGTTTGTCTTTGTACTTTACCAAGCTATTCTTCTGGTTTGTAGTAGATATTTTTCATCTTTTTTTTTACCATACTGGTTTTTCTTCTCTAGTGAGCATATTTGGGCCAGTATAGTATAATCAGTTGCAATAAAATAGCAGTAGCACCAGTTCCACTTATTATTTTTTACCTTTAAAACCACTTCTCTCTTATCAACGTAGTTTTTCCTGTTTTATCAACCTACAGAAGTAAAGACTGATAATGCAGATAAACAGATCTGTGGTCACCCTTTGTGGCCTTCATTAGATTTGTCAAGAAGATTAGATTGTTTTTGATATTATAGACCATTATTTGTCAAGGAATTGTTGTACAATTTAATAATCTCTGGAAAACTGTGCATGGCAAACATGTCCCAAAAATATCATAAAAATAGCACAGCCTCTCGCAGTCAGTCAGTCTCCTCTGTCCGACGCTGGAAATAATGTAGAATCATGACTTCAGTTTGTTTCACTGAGCTATTTTTATGCTCGTGGTTAGAAGATTACTGAGATTATGCCGAAATGATCACAATTGCATGAAATAATTGCATTTATGTGATAATTGCATTTGTGAAAATTGAACTCTTTTCAGTAACAGCATTTCACGCCACTAATTCAGTATTGTATACCCCTTGATGTAAATAAAAGTACTATTGAGTACAATACCTCAAAACTACAGTCATCCCAGTTTAAATATGCACAACCTCAGTATTGCTAAGAACTACTTGGACTTATAATAGGCTGTTATAATTTAAGTCTGATTCATTCACGCTCTGCAGACCAAATACTCTATTTGGCTAATTCACTGAAACTCTCATTGCTTTTGATTCCCACAGCTGGTTTAGGTGATGGTGACAGAAATGTTAAAATACATAGCGTGTTGAGAGCGCTATGATGAAAAAAGAAAATGTGGGGTTATAACAGCTGATATTGTTATTGAAATTGCATGTTTTTTTCCTAATATTGCACAGCCTTTTTATTGAGTATAAAGTATTTTTCTTTGTATTGGCATTCAGTTTTAAATTCTATTATCGTGACAGTACTACTACTGCCTTCTTACCCACTGAGTTTTATTAGCAAAACTCTAGAAGTGTAATGAAAAATAAATACTAGTGAAATTGCTGGTATATTTAATGTCATTTTGTATTTAACCATGAGCTTTTCAAGAAAAGAACATGGATGATTTGGTTTTGCGTTATTGGCTTAATTTTTTCTGGCAATGTCTCCCTTTTCCACCTTATTATTCAACATTTGCTCCAGTTGTGAGGGTTATATTTAGAATTGTTGTTGGGGAAACCAACGCTCGGTGTGGAACTAAGATATTCAGTGACTTGTTCCTTCGGTTGGAATGAATCGCAGTGCATTGCATCTAATAATTTATAAACAACAAGTCTTGTTTTTTAATCACTGCTGTCCTGCGTCTGTGCACGTGTCAGTCCTTGTTCATTGTCTGACTTTTCTGTTGATGTCTGCTTTAACTTACCTTCAGTTCTGCATCTTTCAGTGTTCTTTAGAATAAGTTTTTTCCCCGTTAAAGTTATATATATTGTTTTAATCAAATCTCAGTCACAACTCCATTATTTTGCATGACATAAAGCTCAACCTATCTATAAATGACATTCAAGCAGTTTTGTTTCTCTCTGTGAAACTAGCAAGTCAGTGCAAACGAGTAATTGTGTCCTGGAGGATGGTCATTGTCGTGTGTCTGACATAACTACAGGAAATACTTCTTCAGAGGTGTTTCAGAAGTAAGCTAGAGGCCAAGCATTATTGTAGGAACACAAAACCAGAGCAACACTGTAGTTATCTTATTGTTTGTTTGGTTTTTTTACAGGTTTTAGACAACAAAGTGCTCACGTCTAGGTTTATATGCTATATCTGTCTGTAGACATGCCAGTATTTTTTCCAGCCCCAGTTAATAATGTTATAATATACCTAGTTTTGTGATATAAGTGCTTTGTTGGCCAAAGATTCAGTCGATGTATCAGAATCTGCCATGATCATTCATTCCATTACATGTTCATATTGTAAAATAAAATTACTCCACATTAAAGTACACATTGCTGTTAGTGGTTGGGTTTTTTTCTCCCTATCTATAGCCAGAAGGGAAAGTGACTCACTCACATCTGCCTTCCCTTTTAGAGAGTTGATGTGCTTGTGATGAGCTAGTGGCATGTTTGTGTGACAGTGATGTGTTCAGATAAGACATCACAGGAGTGGTTACTGCCTTCTTTTTTTTTTTCTGTTCTGCATTTTATTCTGATGCTCTCAGCCACATCACAATGCTTGAAACTCACCCACGGAGCAGGTTTACATGTAAAGTATGCTTTCATTTTGTAAGTGGATAATGCTGTGTGTCACTCTCATAAACGAAAGTGTTGAACAATTAGACCAACAAACTGAATGTATGTTGTTCTGCAACTTCTTTGTGTTTCAAGATTATTATAAAACAAGTAAGTTCAGATGAAAAACAGCTCCATTAAAAGTTTAGTCAGTGTTCACATGTCAATGCATTTTGATTATCTTGAAACTTAAATGCTATGGCTTTTTCTTTTCCCCGCTTCTCTTTTTCGGGTCACGGGGAGCTGGTGCCCATCTTCAGCAGTATGCTATGGTTTATTTTACACAAATAAAACCCCTATTGATTACATGCTGCTGACCATCAGTTAGTATAGTTGCCAACATTGAAAACATCATGGAAAAGCTAATTTAAATAGCAGTCTGTTTTACTTTGGAAATTTAAATACATAAACGTCATTACCAAAAACAGTCATGATGTAAATTATTATAAAAATAAAATGTGCGAAAACACAGCTTTACTTAACGTGTTTTTACTACAGGAAGCTGCACCTCGTTAGCTGCTACTTTGCTAACTCTCTTAAAGTAGCAAACAGATTAACAAAATCTGATGTATAACATTTGAAAATCGTTTTAGAATCGTTCACGTCTGTGATGCAGTGCATCTAAAAGTAGATTTTGTTTTGTTATAGGCAAAGTTTTATTTAAGATAGAGTTAAATATATAAACATTGGTTACACCTATTCATTTAAGATACATAGGTAGGTGTGTTTAAATTTTTTGACTTGTACATTACCATACACCGGTAATTTAGAATGTTTGTTTCTATAGGTGGCCATTAAAATGTTTAAAAGTTTGTTTTCTATGTGTATTGTTGTTTAAATAAAAGAAAAACAAAGTACATGCCCGGGTTTTGTACCTATACACCAAATAGTGTCTGTTTAAGATTAAAGCATTACAGCCATTTCCATTACAATTTAAAGAGCTGACGAAGCTGTGTGTGGCTGTTAGGCCGTCTAGACAATGCCTGTAACATTTCACCTGACCGTCCTGAGCATCTGCCATATGCTCAACTCAGATAAGCACCCTGCGCTTTCAGGGTCTCTCCCTGACATGTAAATATCTGTTCAAATACAATATATCCTGCTGATGACGAGAAGTCTTTTTCAGTACGAGACGCATAACTTTTTTTAATGCATCAAGAACAAACTCATTAAAGCTGCTTTTGTTTTTACAGAAACACGTAAACAAAAAACTAGCTTTGCACCAGTTCAACACTCTGACTTTAGTGACTTAATAAATCTAAACCGTGAATTAAAAAAACAACACTACTGTTTGTTAGTCAGTAAAAGCAAGTTTGTACTTTTATTGGCTGTAGCTTTAGGACTGCTTACAGGTAAAGTGAAATCTTGATTTTCTCATAACAAAGCCACCTGCAAAGCATTGAGGTTAGAGAGTGTGAGGTTGATATTCACTCCAAAATTGAACAACTACCTGATTGAGATTTTCAAACCCAGGCAGTCCCAAACAAGGTACAAGTTTCATGTCTTATTATGAGCTTATAAGTTAGGAGTGACTTAAGAAATTCAACTACATATTGCTAAGTTCAGTCAGTATATTTCCTCACAATTCGTCTTTAATGCTGGTTCCAGTCAAAGTGTCAGAATGCATGGTGCGTCACAGTTTGTGGTTGTGTAGCTGCAAATGGGTCAGCAAACGCTTATTGTTTAAATAAGCAACGATGACACCTAATCAGATTGTTATCTGTTTCCGTAAGACACGTGAGAAGTCACTTTTCAAAATCATCATAATTGTTTGGAAATTGTATTTTATGTATGAGGTGTTTCTACTTTTTTTTTTTTAACAAGAAATACAATTCTGAAGAAAGTACTGTAAAATATCTTGTATTTATAGTCATTTTCATTAAAAACAAATCGGTTTTTTGTAGTTCTGTTGAAATGTAGTTGTCTTAAATGAAGATGAAACTCTCCTTTGATGTGGCTAAAACCTAAAATGGGAACAGTACCGTTTTGTGCTTGAACATGTCACACAGTATAAAGCAGTTGTGAGAATTTATGTACTTGCATAAACAAGTGAGCTGACAGACACTAAAATGAATGGATCTGTTCTCCATTTCCAGGAAACAATGGAGACAGAAATATTTTTTTCTTTACACCTTCTTCTAATTGAAAATACTGCTATATATTCCTGGCTGGTGGTACTTAGTTGTCTGTTTTTGCTGGGGTTTTTTTGTCTTTCTTCCCTGTTATATATTTCTTGTGACTTTTTTCTCCCATCTTACTATTATTGAGTGATGTAGACCACTGGAGCCTGAAATAGGTGTAATAAACAACAAGAAGTGCAGTCCCTTAATTAAATCTCTCCTTGAGTTATATTTGTTTACACATAGCTTTGTCCAGCTCAGAGCAGTTTGAGATGTGAAATTTTGGCATCAGATGCAATGACGTCTCCACTCTACGAATTTTTAAGACTAGGCCAGTCAGTTTTATTTTTACGCATATGTATATTTCCGTACCACCGTTTAATTGATGTGCTTTAGGAAATGTGTGGGTATTCCAGCTCATTGCTCGTTATTCAGCCCCGTTATACTCCCATTTCATCGAGCTGCACATTTTCTTTCCTGCTGAAATGTTGGTGACCTCATGCTAAGTTCACCTGTGCCCCAGTTGGCATTGTGTTATTCATTTTTTTCATGTTGTCTCAACTCTGAAGCTGCATAGAAATTAGGTCTTGGTTAGCTGTGGAAAAAGAGCTACTCCTATCACATAAAAATAGAATAAACAGAAAGGGTAAAACTATCCCAGTAGTGCTATTAGTCTGTCATCTGTAGCTTTATTACTTGGAAAAGTTTTTATTAGACTTTTATTTTCAGTTCACACTTTGTCACTATTGTATTAATGTTCATTGCTGGTTAGTAGTGTTTCAAACTCATCTGACACTCAACAGTTAGTCTCCTGGGGAAGTAGTGGTATTTTTATTGCAGGTCAGACTTGTAAACTAAACTAAATATACCATGTTGGTCCTTTTAAAAGGGTCTTGACTTTCAAAACCAGGTTAAGTTTACAAAATTATTCCCTCATAGTGAAGATTGGAATTTGTTGTATGCAATGCCAGTGATGAGTTTGTTCTATTGAATTATACAGGTGGACTCCAGCTAAGTTCAAGAAGCATCGTAGGAATCAATAAAGTAAATGTGGATGCCCCTGAGTGCTGTGTAGTCTCAATGCGTTTAGAAAAATGTTTTTTACGTTTTTAATTTTTGATCAATTGGCAAAAAATCAAATACGGCAAATTATAAATTAAGCTTGGATCATATATGCACAGTATTCTGAAAAGCTGGGGCTAATTTTAAAATACACTGCAATATACAAGTCCATACTCCTGTGTTGCATATGAATTTTTGTTCTAAGAACTATGTTGTTCACAAATAGGTGTAAGATAAAGTGTGCTTCCGTTTTTCATCCAAACAGTTCATTAAAAGACAAAACATCACACAAGAGCCTTTCCTTGTTGCTGGGAAACACTGACGATAGCAACTGCCTTGTGCTGAATCCAGATTTTTTTATGAAGGATGGGCTTGTTTACGATTGTTTATCTGTGTCTTTGTAAGGATGTCTTGACCCATCATAACTCTGACACGCCTTTATTGGCCGGTTTATTAGAGTTGTGGCATCCGCCATAAGATTGGGGTACAGTTGCAATGGTAAAGATTATCACACGGACCTTGGAAATGTATCAAGTCAGTGAACGTCCTCACAGAGATGGAAGAACAGACATGTTTGTGTGTGTGGATGAGTGGGAGGATAGAGGAGCAGGGGGTGGCATGTCCTAATGGACCCGGTCTGTACGTGATCAGGAATGAGATGAGATAGATCAGCTCCTCACCTGTCCTGTAGAGAATGGCAACGCATACACAAACACACACACACACACACACACACACACACACACACATACACAGTGTATCAAGGCTTGCCTGCCCTGAGTGCTGGTGAGATAATCTGATGAATCTCCCCAACAGCATGTGTGCCCACCTGTTAGTACAGCCCCTAGTTCCCACTTCAATCACTACCACATTACTGAGCAGGGAAAAGTGTGTGTATCTGTGCGTGAGTGTGCAAGTGTGGCGCTCTAAATGTAAAGCCATGTATCTGTTGGTTGGTGTTGGGAGCTTACCCAGTAACACAGATATTAAAGGTTAAACGTTCATACAGTAATTAACAAAAACCTCACAATTCGTTTCTCTTATTGATGGGTAATTTGTCTTTATGTTAAAAATTTATAAGCAAAATTACTGACCATTTGCCATCTCGTATGTGTTTACCTACAGAAACAGTCGAAGTGACAGAAAATAGGTCAACACAAGTGATGTTTATAGAGGAGCCATATTGGAACGAGAAATCTAAACAGAAATATTGTGAAAGCCCCTTTGTGTTTGAATGCTGACCTCTGTGTTTATGGCCCTTCACAACCTTTTTTGAGCTCCACTATTTGTTCTTGGTAGTTGTCTTACTCTTTGCTTTAAATTTTAGTGACAGATGCTCTCCTATATTTGCACCTGAACATCTTATCCGAGATTCCACGCCTATTTGATTACCTGCATAGACTACAACCATCCTAATGTAGCTCAATCACGTGACTCAAGTTTCTACGTGGTTTTAGGCCGATTTATTTACACTGAGTACATGTCTGCATTTCAGAATTGCATACGATATAT
Source organism: Kryptolebias marmoratus (assembly GCF_001649575.2). Taxonomy (NCBI): domain Eukaryota; kingdom Metazoa; phylum Chordata; class Actinopteri; order Cyprinodontiformes; family Rivulidae; genus Kryptolebias; species Kryptolebias marmoratus. Next base: position 5,129,456 of record NC_051444.1, read on the forward strand.
CTAAAAAACTACTCTTTCGAGCTGTGCTACTCGATATAAGTCAGGATAACCTTTTTTATATTTGATTTCATAGTTTGCGATGAGTGCCTTTTTAACTGAAATTTATAGATTGATGTTTGAATGGTTGGTTTCTTATTCCATGTAATTACTTATTTAGCAACAATCCTACTTCTGAATCTGTGTTGGTGTAGTGGTAAAAAAAAAAAGAAAGAAAGATGTGTGTATCTCTGGGTAGCTATGGTGCTTTGTGTGCCTGAGCCGAGCACGAAGGCGAAGAGTTTTATAACCTAGAACAAAACCTTCCAGGGGTTTGCTTTGCAACAGTGCTGTGTAGCTACACACGTCAGTTCTCTGAGCTGCACTGCACTTAGTGACACTTAAACAGCCTCTGTTATTACTCTGAAACAGAACTCTCTAACCAGCAGGCCTCACTCCTGTTGGCATGGTCTTTAACATCCCCAGCAGTTGTATAAATTAATCATCCTGGTAGCCAGAAAGGATGGCTGACAGCTGTTGAGTGTAGTAGAATCTGGTTGCTGACCAGCTGCTTTCTTACAATGTCAGTGAAAATGTCACTATTTTCCGTTCGAGAAAATTTTCTGACTTGATTGTTTCAATGCCGCTCAGAAAAGGACCTACAAAGACCTAATGCACCGCATAACAAATGTAAATTTGGTTAAAATTTTAATCTACTCAGTTATTTTCATTTTTGCCTAATTACAAAATATTTACTTGAATAATGATGCATCAGAATGGTTTGCAGAGTATCTAAATTCTCAAAAACATTGAAATTGATTTGTTTTCTTCCAATAAAAAATCTCTGGGCTCACATGTAGCTAAAGGTAACTTTGACCAAAGCTAACAAAAATAAATATTACAACAAACAACAAAAGAGGCAGTTTCCTTTCCATTATTTTTGAAAATATGTGAATGATATTAATATTACAAGAGGTAAAATCTATTATCAGTTCATGCTAGTAGTTTGTTAGCCTGTTAGCCACTTTATTCAAGCTTGCTTTCTAAAGAAAAATATAATTCAAGTTGAAGTAAGTGAAGCCCTGTGTTTGTTTTTGTTTTTCTTTATCAATCAGGCAAATTAAAAAAAACAACAAACAGGTCTAGTTTTTATATTCACTTCAACTTTTTGCTTTTTTCAAAGTAAGACAGTTATATTATTATTTTTCACAAATATTTACAGGACTCACAAAGGCTGCATAGTTTAGTTTTTTTTAATTTTTCAAAGGAGCAAAGTTATAAGATATATTTATTCTTCTTTGCACAAATATGCTCCTTTATTTTGTCCTAACAGGTCAAAATACCAACAAATGTCAATGGTTTATTATATATTTTTAGCCTTTTGAATATAATAAGCAATAGTTTTTTTATGCAGTGTATATATATATATATATATATATATATATATATATATATAACACTTGCCCACATCGAAATACAATTTTTAAAAAATATATTTGTCATTTCTAAAAATATTCTTGTAAACACAGCAGTATTTCTGCAAATGTCTTCACCCACATGAAAACATCGAAATGAACCCCAACGAACCTTACTCTAAAACATCTGAATTTTAGCTTTTGAAAGAAAAGAAGTTGAATGATTTAATATCTAATCATGTTGTTAATTTGTTAAGCAGTTTATTGATCAGTTCTTTCTGCTCATGTGCAAATATAGACGGTTTTTAAGTCATGATGAACGAATTAAAGGTGTGAAGCTGTGCCTCAGCACCAGCAAGTGGAACGGGTACACTGAGAAGAGCTGTGATGTGAATAACGCACACAAAAAGCGTAAAGCAATAAATGAAGAAGTGCTGAAGCTATTAAGTGAGGTAGTGAATGTTGAGGAGCAATTTAGATGAAGTGGTGTGTCCTTTTCTTTCTTTGTTGTTGCCGTCGCTTGGCTGAAGAAATCGACACGCTCTCATTGGTCTCCTGCACTTCCTCTCTGCAGCTCAGCGGCTTTCACACTCTGCAGAAACATGAGCCTGAATAAATTGTCACACGCTCACAGATTATCTTTCCAGGATGTTATTTTGTGCAGGGAGGATGTTTGAAATGCCATTCACAGACATACTGCCCCCTCCCCCATCTTCCCGTCGACACTGTCTTTTACAATATACCCTCGAGCTGTAGTGAAAACAGTGCAATCTAGTATCTCAGGGCTTTGGCAGGATTATTTTATTTTTTTATTATTTTAGCACACATTATTTAGCACACATTGTATCAGTGTGGTGTAATGAGGCAACAAGTAAACTGTTCTCACAAGGAGACTTTATGGAGAGGAGATTTACAACACAGCTATTCACACCTTCCTGTTTGTTCCTTTGAAGCATCCTTTCAGTCTTTCTCAACGATCATCTTCCTTTTTATCTCTCTTCAGTCATCTCCAGTCTCCTGCTCTGTTCCTTTCCCCTTTATTTCCTTCTTTTTTAAAAAAAAGGCATCCAACCTGCCCACCTCCCGAGCTAACAGGCAGAGATGAGCCGTTCGAGGCATAGAGGGAGGAAGATTGAGCTCGGCCGAGGCATTGACAGAGTAGTGAGCCACAGCAGGGGTGTGGGAAGGCTAAATATAGAGTGGGTCTTTGTAGCGGTGATGATGTCACAGGCCATGCAAGCGAAAAGAGGCAAACGGGGAGAAAGAACTGCAAGGCTTAGAGGCGGCAGTCGCTTGTACGTGTTGATACTTGATCATGGCTCATTTCTCCTGCCATTTATCAAAGTTCAGATGTAAACTTTGTTGAGTAGTAACTCAAGCTACAAAGATTTTAGCAGCTTTGTTTTTAATACTTAATGTTACACACTCTTTGTGTTTCAAATTGAGGTTTTAATTATTATTTGTTATGTGGTACAATTGGACTATTTAAGAATAAGTAGGAAATGCAGAAATGTCTTTTGATTTTTTGTTCCTAATTCTGAAATTTGTATACTAATTCAGAAACTAATTTTGTTTTTTTTTTTGTTTTTTTTGGGGGGGGGGTCACAAAAGTCTTATATTGTTTTGTCCAATAGGAAGAAATAGCATTTCTATACAAATACAATTTTAGTAAAAAAATAAAGATACAGTCACTTACTCGTTTTAAGTTTGTTAGTTTGGCCTCGCTGGTTCTTCACCCTTCGTGTTGGAGAGCTTACCTTTGTTTGTGTAGCAATAATGTGTAATCCTCAAGCCTCCAGCAATAAGTTGATAACTTGTGAAAGCCTCAGACTGAGATTGCAATAAGATGAAATGTTTTAAATGGCTCTCTGTTCTCCTGTTAGTCTATATGCAGACACACCAGGTCTTTTCCTCACCAAGTATTACATCATAATACAGTACTACTGATGATTGCTTCTTTGGGCATTCACACCTTCCTGTTTCTTCCTGTGAACCATCCCCTCTGTCATGTGACTGACAAATGTAATTGATGTGTGTGTAATAGTGGAAGCAGTCCTTTTCAATGTTTTTAAATATTCATAGTCTAGTAAAATGAGTGAATTTAAAGAATTAATGCAACCGTCACAACAGGGCATTTTTTGGTTTGTTTACACCTGATAATGACTCGATGAATTATTCACTTACGATGTGATTCCAGTCAGGGTGCTTATTTTCAACACAACACCGAACGCTTACCTCCCTTATCAAAAAGAAAAGAAGAGAAAAACAACAGTCCCTGTGTCCGTTTCTGCCATTGTAGTTTATTTTGAAAGGATTACAAAGTGGAAACCGCTCAAGAGTGAGCTCAGCTTTAATGCTGGAATTTGTGTAACCCCCCTCCATGTTGATCAGTTGAACCAGTGAAAATGAAGCAATCTAAATATTCCCAGCTAGCAGAATTAGCAGCAGCGCTCGTCTCTGTGCACTAAGTCTGTTTGATTAGAGGATTTTTCAGCAGTGAGAAAACTTTATTTACCACAAATCTTCCTTCCAACCATGGTAACACTGTCATTTTTAAAGTAGAAACTGGAAACGGGCAGTGATGCTAAATCAATAAAGCGGCAGCTGAGATTAGCACTCGTTAAGATGCTTTCTCTGCTTTTGAACAGTTTGTTGTTGTGCTGACACTTGTTGAGCTATATTAATTAGCACTGCATGAATAAAGGATGAAATAATCATGCGCTGTGAGAAGCATTAATTGCTGTAAGTTTGTCTTCTTCTTGTGTTTGGAGTGGAAGCTGGTAGCTGGACGAGGGATTGAAATATTCAAAGAATAATCAAGTAATTACCAATGAATTTGAAGATATTTTTGCTTGAAATGCCTAGTTGAAACTGTTTATACAGTCTATAAAATGTGTCCTGTGCCCATGTGTGCAAACAGTACCGGTTATCCCAGCTTTTTAAAATCTGTGTTAGTCTTAGCAGGGTCAGGCCCTGTGAGGCTTTTATTGCAATGCGGCAGCTGCACCACAAAGCTAAGGTCTATTTCTATTGATCCAAAAGCCTGATAGATTCTTAAGTACAGAAGGTTGGCTTGCCTGGTTGGAGCTGTCTTGTATCATCTGCATTGACTCGCCCTGCTCATGCTGATAAGCTGTCTGCTGTTTCAGAATCCTTAATGTAATGCATTGCAGAAGCATGCAACCAGGAAGTTCAGACGACCGAAAGATATCTTTTAGGCAAACTTTACAGTCTGAGTAAACGACATCTGGTTGAGCTGGATGATGCACTGAGCCTTTTACAGTATATTGGTAAACATGAACACTGTAACACTGCCCCTCTTTACAACCCATCTTCAAACTAAGGAGTGTCTGACTCACAATGCAGTCTATCTGCCGCTTTCACTATTTCTTTCTATGGTTTTCACCTAGCAACAGCCTTTACAGTCCAAATTGCGTTTATGTTTTCTGAGAACCTGAAACAGCTTTGCCTCGAAAGCTTGACACGTTTCATAGAAAAGAACATAGATATTTCACAACTGTTCAGAATTTGTGCTGTTTTTGACCCTAGATGCCGGTATTTAATTCTTTGGCCGTGTCTTTAAGAAGCTGTAGAATGGGATCATGTGAAAGTTTCATTTTCTTTCAGTTCGTATTTCTCTCTCTCTGCTTCGCACATGTCCCTCATGTGATCTAATGTAGTGTGGCTGTCTTGTTTAGGTTGCCAGGCAACGTGCAGTCGAATTTTCTGTCATAATCCTTGATTTTCAGCTCAGAGATGGAGAGTCGTTTGAGGAGGAAGCGAGAATGAGCAAGTGTTTTTCAGAACGCATGTCTTAGACTTCCAAAATACACGTTTCATTACTGGTTGCCCTTCTGTTAAGAAGCTGGCTTTAAAAATCTTGTTTTGTTTATTTCAAGATGAAATGCAACTATTCACATTTATTTAATTTTTCCTTTTAAATAAAATGTGAGTTCAGAAGTAGGGTTATTTACAAAATGAACATGCAGTGCATACACATTTCTGTGTCTGTGCCCATGAAGAAGTCACAATATCAAGAATAAACTATACTCGCTTTGAACTAATAATCAGCTGTATTTTTTTGTCTTTTTTTGGATTAAATAGTGTTATTAATCCAGGTAAGAACTGACTTCTAGTTTCATAGCTCCCTTGATAGAAGCAGAATGATTACTGTATTATGACGGAGTAATCTGTCTCACACATTTAAATAGCTGAGAAACTCCATGAAATGTTTGCTATCAGCCATTATCAATGTGGTTTTATTCTGACATGTTTACACAGTTTTGATTTGTTTCTTGTTTCTTGGTATGCTGAATGCAGTGTGGTCGACTTTCCCAGGGTTAAACTATTTTATCTGCCATTACTATTATCATCGTTATTATACTAGTCAATACAATCTCAGTTTTCTGTAGTTGAATAGCGTTTGCCTATGCTTATCTAAGTTGGTAGAACACAAATTAGAGAAACAGTGAGATGAATGTGCAAAATTGTTTTGAAGCAAAAAGGAAGCTTGTAGCTGAAACTGTCCATTTCTTAGTAACAGAGCAGGGTGGTGTTCAGTATAAAAGGCAAATTGAAGGAACTGAAGTTAAAGAGGAGGATCTGTGTGACAGTGCCGAGGTAGCGTGTGTAGTTTGATGAGCAAGCTAGCACCCTAGATAAAATGAAAAGGCTTTATGTGCCTAATAGAGTGCTGGCAGCAGTCCAGCAGCTTTGGCTAGTGTTGGATTAGGCTTGGACAATCAGGGCTGCAGGATCAAAACAAGGGGCAGGAACACCAGGGTCATTCTGCTTGCTAGGATACCATCTGCCCTGCCTGCCGCAGTCAGGGGGAGGGGAGCGAAAGAGCAGAGAGATGGGGAAATGGGGGAAGGGCAGACCAGAGCTCTACAGGCAACAACAACACCGAAGCCGAAGCCTGGCAGCTCTGTATGCAGTTCAGCTTTGCTTTCCCCCGTTGAGCATGCTGCTCTGCTTGCATACACACGTTCTTAACCACAAAATATACGCATGTGCACCTATACAATGTAGACCTTGTAAAGACAATCTGTTACTGCTGAACCCACACAAACATCAGAGACATCAAATCCAGCTACTTATTTTAACATGAAACAGATAAACTTGACTGTATAAATTATAATACATGTCAGTTAATCTGAGAATACCTCGAACTTTAGCTAAAATACAACTTTGAAATCTGTGCTCATTTGGATTACCTGTACCTTAGTTTCATGTAGTTGCTCTGACACTTGAATTCATTTTGTAAGTGGTCCATATTGTCAGTGAATGCTCATATGTATTCTCTGTTCTGTCCTTTATATTTGCAAAGAGTCTAAGTATTTTATATAACAGTATTACAAGGTGCAATAGTTTGGGTTTTATACCTCACTGAGTGAGACCGAGAAGTCTCTCAAATGACTGAGCTGATTGCTAAGGATCTTATGGGATCTACTTTAAAATTCAGACCACATGCTTTTGGGAAAAAAAAAACTGCTGCTTTTATTCAACCTAACGGAGCAGACAAAACATTACTTTCAAAATTCAACCACATTCTTTTACTCTTTTATTATTATTTTTTAAAATCTGCCTATTTTTATAGTGTAGCATTGGGTTTATGCTTTTCTTAGCTCCCCAGTCTCAGACAAAACATTTCCTGCAGGCCGTGTGACACACTCATTCTTTTGCTCAAAACACTCACACCTACACACCAAACTGCGAGTAGGGGTGACTCTCGGATTGATTCAGTCTTGCCTTTGTGTCTCTGGGAATGGGTTTGTCCACCAGCATTGTGTTGTGCTTGGTGTGCACACTGATTTGTTGGAAGGGGGCCTCTGCATGGCTCTTAGCCTCTTCATGAACTCAGATCTTGTGGTTAGCACATTCCAAAGTGTGCATCTTAGCTCTCAGCACAAGTATAGGCTATTTATAGATATCTGAAAGGTCTTTTATCATTTTCTTTTTTTCTTTTTGGTCTGCACTTCTCATAATAGATGGACACAAAATGCAAGGATGGGTAGCCAATGCTAGTTTCTGACCATTCAGCATTATTCACTCAGACTGTGAGGTAGAGATACAGTATTGGAAGGAAAGAATAGAAATGGTGTAACAGAGGACAGGAGACATGCTGAGGCAAAGGGACAGAGAGAACAAGCAGCATAAAATGAGGATGAAGTTGTAGGTGGTAGCTCAAAGAAGAGGAGAGGATGGGAGGAGGTACAGCTGATGTAATGTGTAACAATATCCATGCTCTTTGCGAATGCTTGTGTGCACCATCTGTGTGTATGTGAGCGCACATTAAGACTAAGGGCCATCCTTCTGGCTCTCATCAATAATTCACTTGTCCTTTTAGTGCGTCTCCCCTCCTCTTTATATCCCCTCCCCCATTTGCTTCCTATGTTCTCACTCTTTTCCTTAACCTCGTCTACCCTTGCCAATTTTCTAAACGCATTCCTATGTCACAAAGACGCTGGGCCACTCAGTAACTCCTATGAAACGTGATATTATTGTAACAAGACCTCTCCAACTAGTATAGTTCAATCTCTAATATTGCAGGTATTTATGTTGATCCTATCACTGTTTTTTATTTTTATTATTGTTTAGGGTTTATAATGGTAATATATTCCAATATATTCTCTTGTATCGTTTGTGTGTGTGAGGTAGTGGACAGAAAAGGATTCAGAGAGATGACGTAGTTGGTTGTTTTGGTTGCAGCCATCCTCTTGTGGATGGCAGACTTACAGCTCTTTGGCAGAGCTCCCATGGCCGCATTTAATGGTGATGCAGCACAAAATAGAAAGAGAAAGAAAGGGGTTGGAGGGGAGAAAAGACTCGCCTCTCTTCATTACAGAATTCCAGTTTCCAGTCATTATTATTCTGGACTCTTAATACATTTTATCAATAATGTTTTTGAATCTCTGGTAATAGTAATTTTTCAAGTTGGTTTTGTTTTCCAAACAAAATGCTATAATTTCAGTATATAAACATGGTAAATTGTTTTAAGTCTCACCTATTATTGGTATTTTTTAAATTGAATGTGCTGACAAAAATGTAACATTTTCAGTTTGATCAGTAATTAAAAGAATAAATGTTTTTCTTTCAGGGGAAAATAACTCCTTTAATTTAAACTAAAATCTTTGGTTTATCCATCCAAGGTGAATGAAAGGCCTCAGCGAACACCACTGTTAAAACATATTGTAAGCTACAAATATTGAAGCACGCACCACTGGAACCATTTAAATTTTTACTTTTAAATGGTCCTATTTCCAGAATCATAGCTGTAGCCTCTTTGTTACCACTTTTCCTTGTTCTCCTTTGCGTTCCTTTCTGTGCCTCTCAGTCAACGGCTGCTCCCCCTCTCTTCTCCCAAACAGACTGACCCCGCTCGAGCCCACATGCAGTGTGAAAACTGCTCTATTGTATTGGAAAATCTGTGGGAGGGACAAAAGAGGGGGAGGGACAGGGTGCAGTGGTGGGGGTGATTAGGAAACCAGATCCATGGCTCGGCTTCAAAAGGAACTGGATCTCTCTGCAGTGCTTATTGATCAGCCAGGAATGTTGCTGGTCTTCTTGGGGTTGTAGTGAATTCTAGTTAAGATATAAGGAAGATTGCACTTCCAACACGTACAATTACATCACAGGACTCATCAGTCTTTTGTGAAACGATGTCTAAATCTCCTCTTGCACAAATCCATGCTGGTTAAACATTGTTACCAGTCTTATCTGTTCAGACAATGAGATATTTAAAATTAGCTCCTTGTATAATCTTGTATTTTTGTTCATCTTAGTTTCTATGCATTTTGTTTTAAATTTATTCTTGGCAGAATTTTTGGGCCATTCTGTGGAGATGATAACAGCGACAGGCATTGTTTTTGTTTAACTCCCCTTTTCCTGTTCTCTTATTTTCTTTTCCATCTATGCATTATCTACCCCCCACCTCACCGCCCCTTGCTTTGCTTTCTTTTCCCTTGCCTCCCTCCCAGAGCGAAGGTGCATGCAGAGCCAAGTAAACACTTTGATATGCGGAAGGAATCTCTCCCACCTCCCCACCCCTTCTCTCTCGCTCTCTCTCCTTACAGCCTATGTAGGTCATCATGACTCACTTCTTTATGCTTCAAAAGCTGAATCCCTGCTCAGTTGCTCTGTCTTGAGCTCTCTCACGTTCATTGTTGTGTAAGAGAAGCGACAGTATTAGCAGCAAAGCTGCTGATGACTGTTGTATGTTTAAAATTAGTTTTACTTTTTAAGTTGAGATTGTCACGAGTATTCATTTCTTTTTCTTTTCTTTTTTCTGCCAAAATTGTTTTGTTTGTTTGTGGGGTTTTTTTCACCCGTAATGCACTTTTTATTGCAAAAACTATCCAAACATGAATTATAACATCCAGCCCTGCTTGCTTCTCCTCATGTCGGTACACAGCATTCACTCTGACCTAGATGCTGAATCCAGCAGCTGCGGCAAGCAGATTTAGTATTGCGTCAGAAATAAAATGCTTAGGCCAATATCCAGATTCGTGGCTACAATTTAAGTGAGCTATTTGAGTGAATGTTTGACATTGTCTTCCATAGATCTGTCTCCAGTAACGTCACGCAGTCACATGATTGTACAAGGTTATACATTGCTCCAAAATCATGTAAACAATACTAGTGCTAGCAGTAGAAAATGCCCGAACTTTGTACCATTACTCTTGCAACAAAGGGCATTAAACTCAAGATGTAAATGGTAAATGGACCCATAGTTTCTACACATTTTCAACTGACCAGAAGCAGTCGGAGAGGAAGAAGCAGTGGGCAAATGCCTGCAGGAATAAGAGACTAAATGCAGGACTAAAGCTCCGTCCTAATTATAGGGTAATGACTGATCAGAAAAATATGTTTTAAATTCAAATGTTTGTTCAAAAACTGTCATATTAGCACAGTACATAGGGCTAGATTGGCATTTTTTGATGGGTGGGTCAGTTAATCTATTTTATTGGCCATCCTAAAGCCAATAAGGCCAAGTTTTAGCCAGGCTACAGTTTTACTGTGTTTTAGAACCAGTTCTTACAGTTTTATATTGATGGATGGCTTATATGGAACTTGCAGTCTTTCCAGCTGTGTTTACGTGAATTAGTGCCTTAAAATTGCCACCATCTAGATGTTAGGGGGAGCAATCTGTAGACAGATTTATTAAATTTTTGTTTCTTTATATATTAAAAATTTCTAGTGCCTTCTAACTGGATCATCTTGGAAACATGCTGCATTTTGGGGGGGGGGTTAAGTTTTTGGTCTGAGAAGTATTGCGTGACCATCATGAAGCAGGGTCAGATCCTGGCCACTGCACATTGCTGGTGGTTCTTGCTTTTACTAGTTCCCCCATTCTGATACCTGTGGGCTGTTTCCGTGAGGTTACATGTCACTTTGTCAGAGATTGTTTGGCTATTTTTAATGCAACAAGAAGCTTTTTTTCTGTGGTCTTTGCATTCATGGCAGAGTATCTGCATTTGAATGTTTCTTCTGCTTTTCTTAGCTCTGAAACTGAAAACTCCTTCAGGTATAGCATACTGGACAAACCCCAAATGCTGTAATATATCTTCTAAAAAAGGAATTTTCTATTATTTTCCAGTTTTATTTTCTGTTAGCTGATTTTATTGTATTGTATTGTATTACCTGTCTAAACAATGTCAGCTTGCGAGGGTTTGAGATTTTTAACAGGGCTGGTGAAACTGCCAGAGGCTGCAGGCTGTCAAAGGCTTTTAGTAGTGAGAGCTGGCCTTCGAGGACCAGCTCACGCTCCTGACCCAGATCCCAAAAGACCTTAGAGTGTCACATGTATGTCCTTTTGTCCTCGTCTCTCCAGGGCTGCTTTCATATTGACCAGACCTTGGATAGGGAGAAAAGAGTTCACAGGGGCTTTTTTGATGAGTCACTCAACCGAACAAAAAAGGAGGAGGGGTGAAGGGAAAAATACAATGCTTTGCAACCCAGTCCCCCCTGCAGTGCTCCATGAAAACACCACTATATTACATCACACACAAACTGCTGATGGTTAAAATTGTAATATGTGATTCTAATGGTAGTAAACTGTTTCACGCAGCATTATGCCATACCATAAAAGGAAGTTTTGAGAGCAAAATTGAATGCCAGGCATGTACAATAGGGCAAAAAGCTGAAAGAAGTGTGCATCTGTTTGCAAGATGAAGAAGGGGGTTGGGTGTGCCATGGTAAAATGGAAGCTTTGTGAAGGAAACCTAAGTTAGCTGAATTTAGCAGCTGTACATTCGGTCTATTTTGTGTCATGTCTTCCTTTTCTCCAGTATCAAAGCATTTCTGTTTTCATTAACTGCTTCATTATGTCAAACCTCTTTGCTGCCACTTTTATATGAATGCATATTGAAAACTGAACTTGGTACAGGTTTCTGGCTTGGGCTTGTCAATATGTATGTAAACACAACACTGATAACAGTATTTTTGTAATGATAAATATAGGTGCTTATTTTAAAATGTCTTCTATACTATAATGAAGCTTCCAGTCTGTGATTTTGTATGATTTTGTGTAGGTTCTTTTTGTCATTTTAGTTGACTAACAGTGCAAAACATTCAGAATGTGTGCCTTATTTACTACATTTGTTTAAAGCAAAACAATAGCGTAAAATAAAAACATAACATGTGGTTATGTGTAAATAAAAAGAATTCTATGGAAACTTATAACATAATATGTGGCTCACCAGTCACTAGTTTTAAGCACTTCTAATTTAAGTTCTTAACCACAGACAATCTCAGTCATTTCACACTCAGAGCTTTGTCATTGAAAAACAACTAGCCAACACAAAAGTTAATCTAATTTTACTTCAATAGACAAAGGAACATAACACAGTGAAGAGATCTTACACTTTATCAAAAGGATTTACAGCCCCTCACCATGCTAGAGTTGGGATTAAATAATTATATATGATAGCTAGCAGCTTGTGTAGAATATTTGTTTATTGCTAGGTAGTTATCCTGAGTTTGAGCTTCATGTGTGAGCTTTTATGGCAACCAGAGATAACCAGTTTAATATTGCCTATAGTTAGTAGTCTTTGTCTGGCTTGATGATCAGCAAAATGTGCCAGAAGGCAGCGTCATAACATTACTTTCTGTTCTGTTGTTTTCTGTTTTTTCTGTCTTGCGCTCATCTTCAAAGTAAGTTTTCCAAAGGAGAGTGGGCGTTTGCACTGGGCCATCAACAGGAAATTCCAACCTCGGAGTGTGGGGGTAGGGAAGGGTTGGGAATGAAGTGAGGAAGACCAGGAGTTTGTTTGTCAGCTTAGAGGAGCACCCAAAGGTCTTGGACTGTTGTGATTCATGAAAGCTCTGTCTGCAGAATTGAATGAGCAGCGTAAAAATATATAGATTCTGCAGTATTTTTTTACTTTTTGTTGCACTTTTTGTTTTTAACAATCAACTATTTTTTTACGATGTCTCTGTTTTGTTTTTATACTATAATTATTCGCCATCGTACTTGGAGCACTTACCTCCTGTGATTTTTCACAGAACATGGTTGTTGATTGCCCTTAATTTTTTTTTTCACAAAGCTATTTTACCCACCAGTTGGGTTTATTTATTCCAGATTTTAAACTAACTCAGGCATTCAACAAAGCATTGTTCTAATTGCCCTAATTAAGAAATTCTAGGACCTGTTTTGTAAGGTATTACATTTTAGTAAAGTAAAACCAGCTACTAAGAGGAACCGTATTCCCAAATAGCAGTAACTTATCTGTTCAGGCATCTCAGAGGATCTTCAGCATGTCTCACAACAATGTCTGACTTGTGAAAGGCACTTCATGCTTCTGAAGATTAACATCAGTGTCACATCTGCAGCAGCACAGCCAAGAATCATGCTGTGGTGTTTGCTGCACTGCTTCCTTGGCCTCACTGAGATATAAAGACATTAGAGCTGGAAGAACTCCGTTAGCATGAGCTTTAGAAAAACTAGCTTCTTCTGTTTTAGTTTTTTTTTTTTTTTAATTAGCTGTTGTCTTGAGGAGGTTTTCTTATGTGAAAACAGTTTATCTCTGCAGCAAGGCACCAGTAGGTTATGGGTTAAAGCTTTAATTGGCTTAATTGCAAACATATGTCGGTAGCTGTTGTCTGTGCATGTGTTTGTTCACATTAGCTGTCAACTTAGGTGGTAAGAAGTGATAGCTAATAAATACAGAAAGGACTATTCTCAGTATCTTTTAGTTTTGTAGTATGTACATGTGTATTAGGTTGAGATCTAATGCACATGTACATATGCACACACTTTGAAATGAAGGCTTAAATGAAGACATAAACAAATGAAAATTCTAATTGTTTATAGAGTGTTGTATAGCTGTTTAAAAATGCTATTTTTGTTGCTCACTGAGGACCCAACTTTTGTGAATACATAAGTTTTTTTTTCTCTGTTGTTTCAACTTTGCATCCACAAAGAAACAACATTTACATTTTTACTCATTTATTTTGAGAATGGTTACGAGTGAGAATATCTGCCAACCTTGTGTTTTTGTGAGGACAGCCAAAACGCAACCTTTTAAAAACTATGATGTCATAGACTCAGCCCTAATTTAACCTACAACTCTAAGATTGACAGACACATCAACAGTAGTAACAAGAATGATGGATTACCTGTTTTTGTTTGTGCTGCAGGTGCTAGTTTCACAACTACAGCGAGTTTTGTCTTTTTCTTCTTGTTGTGTTTACGGTCTGTGGTTCCCACCCACCGTGTAAGCTTTATGTGCATGCTCCACATCTTGTTTCCTGTTTCTGTTGTGTTCTTTTGGCAACATTACAACACCATGCACAGGCCTGGCATAGTTACTACATAATTTTGGGTCATTTTCTGCATTTCGAAATGAACAAAAACATTTCTAGAAACGGTGCTTTGTTTACGAGGATAATTTTAGAAATGACAAATAGATTGTTTTGGGAAGCAGTATTCTTGTGTGGACATGGCTTAAGACGAAATGCTTTCTTGAATATTCGTACTTTTAATAAAGGAGAAAGAAAAAGGGAATTTGACACAATCAAATTATTGAAGCCAGTTTTGAAAAAAGTCATGCATGCAGTTAGGTAATTTTCTAGTTGATTGTGTTGACAAATGCATGGGAAAAGAAGCAGACTCATGCTGCTAGTCACAGTTAACCTATCCCAGCAGTCAAAGAGCAAGACATTGACCGATTGCCAATCACAAGACCAACACAAGTTAAACAATCTAGTGTCTGCTATTAAACTAACATGCATGATTTTGGATTTTGGGAGGAAGCCAGAATACCTGGAAATAACCCATTGAAACTTCACCATCATGTAAACTACAAGATTCAAATTCCCCAGCCGAGAGCCAAATCTGGTACCTTCTTTGTAACACATGATTTTTGCCACCAAGAAACCCCCTTTAATTCCAAAAGAAGCACACACCTATGTAATCTATTGTTGAAAAGAAATGCTTTAGATATTGTGCAGCTTTCAAAGCTCTTCAAAGCCATTTTCATAAATGGGTTGTACTTTATTGGTTCTACAACATACCAGTAAAGTATCACCTTTCAGTTACTGCTGTTCCCTTTTAGTACCTCTCCTTTCACAGAACACTATTAAACCAGGTCTAAGATGTCTTTTTTTCTGCTGCAGTGTAATGTGAGATGACTGAGGCTAAATGGGGATTGAAGTTTGTACACCAATGATCTGCCTGTGGCCCATCAATAGAGGTAGTCACAGAGCAGCGTTAGCGAGTAAAGTGTGAGGTGTGGGGTGTAGCACTACATTAGAACCAACAACAGTACTGCTACTAGTTCTTTAATGGCAACTTTTTGATTAAGCACATGTTGTTGCGTGATTGGTTGGTGTGTGAACACTGAAAGGCGACTTAGAGAGGGGCTCATCATTGCAGAATAACAGCGTGAAATGGCCATGATCAGCACCACTAATGTGTTCATAATGATAGCAAAGCAGATTCAGCTGAGCAATGACAGTGTTGTTGGTAAGCTAAATGGTAACCTCAGACTTTGTTCATGTACACCAATTTGGCTTTTTGACTACTTTCGTTGCTGACTTACAATATATTCCACCTCAATACTTTCATACCTGACATTTAGAGGGAACATTGGTGCATCAGACCCAGCTGAAGTGTTGTGTTAATTGCTGTATGCTTTTTGTCTATATTCTTATTCTCACTCACTGGTTAAAAAGCAAAACAATGGCTTAACCTTCCTCTCTCATCCACATTGATTTCTATGGCAGCTGTTGCTCACTGAACAGACGGCAGCCAAGGCTACCCACTCAGGTATAACCATTGTGTGGGAAACACTAGTTATCTGTCAGCAGCCTGCTTTAAACTGTGGCTGCAGGTTGACAAGAAAAAAAGTTTTTGTTGGTAGCAATTAAACTGCTACAAGACTTTATACAGTTTGTCTGCTCACCTGTTGAATGTATTAATTCTGATGGAGTTTTGTAACCATTGTGGTTAGGGTAACGATTTAAAGTTTTCCCAGATCGAAATACTGAAGACGGACAGCAGTGAATACTATATGCATTTTGCGGATTTAAAGTACCCAGTATTTAGTTTAAGAAAACTAGTTAGCCACAAAGAGAACCGCTAAACTGAGTTAATTCATTAGTTTTTGGAAACATTATGATGGAAACATCTGTTATTCATTTAATGTGTTGCACCCCACATCAACACCGCTAAGTTGTGCTCCACGCCTCTTTTGGTTCTGAGATTCTCGCTTCATTTCTGAAAGCTCACATCTATGCAAAATATGGCTGACTCCATCGGTGACTAATAAATGGTCAGAGGCAGCATAAAGACGACTGGTCTTTGTGGACATTTTACAGAACTGTTTTGTTAACGAGCCTAAGGTTTATTCAAATGCTTGTGTATAGGAATAGAAAAAAAAAAGTTTTATGCTTGAAATATACATAAAAAATTGTTTTGAGCAACTGCTGAATATTTTGCTTTAAATTAAATTTGTTGTCGTCGCCCACCTCCACCGACATTATACCCACCTCAGCTCGCTTCGTACCCACCTTGGTAGCCGCACCCACATTTATGATCTAATCTGCTTGAGTACACTTTTGAAATATAGATGGATAGATTTGGACCAGTTTTTAAATAATCATTATTTATCATCAACATGGTTTTTAGACAAGGACATTAGCCTCCGATGTTTCCTGACAGAGGAGAGCAATTCAGTTGGGTTTAAGATGGGTTGGAGTTGCCCACAATGACATTGGGATTATTTTAAGATAAAAAATTTTGCAGATATTTTTTTGAATACGTTCAGAACTCAAGCAAGAGGGCTGCACACCTCTGTGACTCATGCTAGGAAGTTGAGAAACCCACAAACGTCTCAAGACATTCTGAAGTCATTTGATAGACTCCCTCATGAATGCCGTTTCGCTAACTATTCGCAGCCCAGTGAGACACCACTTAAGTAACCAAAGGTACTACTGCTACCTTCTTTTACTTTTTATGCATATAATGCAGGAATCCAATTAGATACTTATGTGCTCATTAAAAGATATGGTTGTTTATGTTTTTATTTAAAATGCTTTGAGTTTTCACATGCTCCTGAGAAGAATGTACACATGTTTTCGTAGTTGCATCAGTGTGGCACTGGTTCCCTGCCCCCTCTTTAAGCAGGCACCGGCCCACGCCTCAGCTGTCTGCAGAGCAGTAACAAGCCTTTCATCCCTCCATCCCTCCATCCCTCCATCCTTCCATCTCTTCATCCGGCCCTGCCCAGTGATTTATAATTCATCTGGGACCCTGCCTCTCTCCACCCTTCTGCACCAGGACAGCATTAACATTCTGCTCGGTCCCAGCTATGCTTCACCCACGTGTGTGTAGTGTGTCTGAAGAGTGATTCTCGGGCCTAGTCAGTGGGGCTCTTTTTGGAACCGCTATTACACTAGCTGTTTGTGCTTGTTCAGTTCTGGCTCTCTCATTATAGGAATCAGTCTGCTTGTCTGGCTTTTTGTCTGCTTCTAGTCTGTGCTTTTAGCTCCCCTTTTCTTCTGTCAGATATGCCAGGTCAGCTACCAGGCCCACCTTCCCTGTGTAATAACAAAGAGTAGTGCAGCAGAATGTTTCAGAGAATGGCAGCAATATATTTGCCACTGGAGGGGTTTCTCCAGTTCTTAAGGTTTCTTGTGGCACCTGCTCCCACTATACTGAAATAGACCTTATCAGTAATGACATTTGGACACTAGATACCTTATATTTATTATAAATGCTTTTATTGTAGCTGATTGGGTTTATTTCATTGACTCTGCCCTACACTGTGCTGTCATGGTGATGTCCTACCTGTACCAGTTTCCTTTTCTCTTTGAGGTCTTGTCCACAAGTAGGTGTTTTTCTAATAACAGACTAGACTTTAACATTTGCCTCCTAACTGGTCTTATCAGTCACTTCCCAGATTTTTCAGGTGTGAAAATGGATACCAATAGTCAGTATTAAACAGTCTAAGGGCTAAACTTTTACACTTTGAAGTGTCAATAGGTTTTTTGTTATCTGTTCTGCCCTTGAAGCCAGAAAGCTTAAAGCATATTCTTTTTTCTTATTGCTGCAAGTGTTGGGCAACGTCCAGTATATTGGCACATGATGATGTCTGTAGTGAAACATCCTCCTTATCCTGTCTCTCTTTACTTAACATGGCTTTTAAAATGTGCCTTTTAGTCCAGCCCCGAGGACCGCTTACTCTGTGTGTCATTTTCACAGACTAGTCACATGCTGCAGAACAGTTTCTTCCTCCGACTGCTACCACCTCACCATCTGTGCTACTATATACATAGTGTTTGCATGGACAGTTATCTAGCTAAAAAAATGTCCAGGGAGATTTTAAAAGAGATCCTGTAATATTATTTTCGTATTTATAAAGTTAAATTTCCTACAAAGGAAAGATTCTGAATTTCTTATTCATCCTTATAATCAGGACTTGTAGAACAAAATCAAAATCAGCCTAATAAATGAAAATTGTTGCGTAAAAAGCAGCATAAACTAAAGCAAACTAAGTAGAGTGACTGCAAGACAATCCTGTAATGATTTAGAATAAAGCTGTTGTATGAAAGTCAGACCTGGTGAAGATGTCAGCAACAGACCAACAACACAGATCCTTTTCCACAATAGAATGACTTGGCCTTATCATTTCCTTTAAAACAGATCTTCAACCGTAATGTGCAGAAACAAATGATATCTGTTGCAAGAGATAGTGTGCGTGTGAATAGGCATCTGTAACCAGTTCTGCAACAGGCAAGCTCCATAACAACAGTATTATGTGGCATAATTGATCTTTTTCCTTAACACTAGCATAAGTCCTAAGCAAAATTCTAGTGAAAATGTGTGATGTACAGTTTACTTTAATATTTGGATGATATTTTGGACATTGGCAGTTTTTACTTCAGATGTCTGATGGCGTGTGTGTGTGTCTGTGTGTTGGAGACATAATGATGCTCATCTGTGGAAAGGTCATCTCCACCCTCTGTGCCTCTCCTCCCCATTCTTTCTTTTAGTCTGTTCATTATCTATCCTGACTCGCTCCCTCTGCTCTGCATTTATTTTTACCTCCTCACGTAATCTTTAATTATTGTAGATCCAGTCACAGTGCTTCACATTTTACAACCATCCACACTTTAGGTGAATACGTATGCACCCATTCAGGCATGTTCTTCCAATCACAGCACTAAGAAATTCAATTATTTATTTAAGAGCAGGAATAGGCAAGATCACAGACTTGATGCTTCAGAAAAATAATTTGGTGTTATCACACTTTGAGCTGCAGCTCATACCACAAAACCATTACTAAAGGGTTAAATCTGGGACCTCTAACACAAGTCATGGCCCCTTTTTTTAGAGATGGATGGATGAATGGTTATGCTTGTAACTTGTGTATGACTTAAGTACGTACATGTTTAAAGTAAAGTTGAATAAGTATTACATTGTTCAACCATTAGCAGGAGGCTGTAAATTATCTGCCTGCAAAGGGATGGTTTTTACTAAATCTCTGCAGTGTTCACTACCTTTAGTAGCTGTT
This sequence comes from Kryptolebias marmoratus, assembly GCF_001649575.2. NCBI lineage: Eukaryota > Metazoa > Chordata > Actinopteri > Cyprinodontiformes > Rivulidae > Kryptolebias > Kryptolebias marmoratus. The sequence continues at coordinate 5,148,864 of NC_051444.1, forward strand.
GTACTTTCAAGTGAGTAAATGTTTAGTTGTTCACATACATATTAGGGATGAGCAGTGAGTTTTCAAAACTCAAGGAGTTGTTAACAGGTCTAAATTTCAGGGAGTAATGTGATTGTTGTTTTAAAAGGTGGCTGTTTTTTTCAGTTTGTGTTGTAATACTATAAAAATACTCAGTGTTACAGCATCTGTTGCTTCACTGGAAGTTCTATTTTGAAAGAATTATGAAGTGGAACCTACAACCCTAGGTAAACTGCACATTTACTACCAGAATAAATGCCCATTCTTCCATATCAGTCAGTCGGACTGGTAACAATGAAGGAGAACAAACCTCCCAGACTTGCAGAATCAGCAGCAGTATGTGTGTGCATAACCAAGCCTCTGATTCATCCAAAGGTTTTTAGGCTGCAGGGCTTGTGGTAAGTAGACTATAAAAGGTAGCACCTCTTTGAGCTGCGTCTGTTGGGAAACTCATCGGCGACTTAATTTTTCATTGCAGTCTCACTAAACTCTGCATGTTTGCGACCAAGTGACCATAGAACCATGAGGCCACATTTAGAGTGGGCAGTTTTTGAAAATCATGGCCTATTTTTGTGGGCACATCTTGCAAGAATGCAGTCTTGGGCGTGCACATTATTTTGTTTCCACCTCAGCCTATTTTATACCCACCATGACAACAGCCACCCAGATTATTATTTAATCTGCTGTAGTAAGCTTTTGAAAGAAAATGGGCAGATTTGGACTTGTTTTTCAAGGATATTTTTCATTAGCGTGTTTTTTGTTTGTTTTTAGGTGTGAACAGGCCTAACACTCTTCTGAATTCTGTTCGCCAACTTGTTGCAGCCCAATGAAATACTTTTAAATTATCGCAAGACTTTATGCCAACCATATGTAGTCTTTTTTTTTTTTTTTAACATAAAATGGTCAGTTGTCTAAAATGGTAAAATCCTTGGTTAGATTAGCCCTCTTAAAATGAATATGATAAATTATTGGTCATATCAGGATTGTTTTCTGTAACATAAAATTTCTGTGTGTTCAGACTGGAGTTATAATGGCTTAGTTCAGCTAACTAGGTTTTGTATGTTTGCTTGTTTCTTTACGACAGGTTGTTGTTGTGCTGTGAGTAAAAAGGACGGAGATATTTTCCTCCTAATTTAGTTAAAACTTCAAATGGTGCATGTTGTGGTTGACTCTGTCTTGTTAAAATTCTTTACTAGGTGAATGAAATAAAGCCTCACTATATGAGTAATTAGAGCAGATAGTGCAGATTGTGTTTTAGTACCAATTTTATTGTTAACAGATTCTGTGTTTGCAAACCTAAATTATTTTTCTAGAGAATGTGTTCACCATCATTTCAGTGTTTTTAGTTGTGTACTTTTAAAACTCTACAACCTCTTTAGCCCATGTTCTGACTATTCTGCACAACACAAACATGCATTTAAAGGAACAGCATTCTGCATGCCTCTTAACAGTTTTAGATGAGATGTTTGTTAATAGGTCAATAGGCTCTCTCTTTACATACACAGCTCTCTTGCTAGCTTCTCTGATAGGCCTGCATCTATCTCATCCTGTAGTTGCTAGGCAACAGGCTTTCTTTGTGTGTGCATGTGTGTGTCCTTACACGTTGCTGTGGCAATGTCAGGGTTTTGCCTGTAAGAGAGGAGAGAGATGTTGAAAATAGAGGGAAAGGCAGATGAGAGAGAAGTACTCAGAGAGGCGAGAGGGAAGAAATGAGAATGAGTCACGGCACTGATGAAGCAGAGGGATTGCAGAGAAAAGCGCCAAAAAGCACTAGATTGTCTCTTGCCTTTCCTGCAGCCTAGCTGTATATATAAATATATATACAGGCCTGCCACTATCTTAGCGAGGTCACTGGCAAAGACAGCATGATTTACCAGACTGGCAGGCAGGCAGGCAGCGAGCCCTGAGCTGTTATTGGATGGAACAGAGAGGTGTAAGGAAAAGTGGACGTGCTTAGAATAGAAAATCAGAACAAGTGATTGGATTCCTCCCCACATCTCACTTTTCTTAGACTCTCTGGCTCTCTCCACTCCAAGAGTCTCACAGATAATGGGACCACTCCCACTCACTCACATTTCAAATATATTTGGTCGTTTTCTGATGCCCTTGTATACCAACTTCTGCACATACCAGTATTTTAAAGGTACTCATTGCAATATCATGAAGACTAATCAAAAACAAATCCTGTTTTTGTTCTCTAATGGATGGTTAATATGTCCTCAAATTAAAACATTCTAAGTAAAATATGTGAACTGCTGCCAACTACTGCATGTGTTTGTTTACCTACGAAAACAGCTGACGTGACTAAAAATAGGTCAACAATGGCTGCGTTTATGGAAGAGACATTTTAGATCGAGACATCCAACAATTTTAATGTACTGGTTCGTATTTATACTCAGATCTGTAAAGTATTCAGTTAAAAGAGCTTTGGTTACACTGAGTGCATACCTGCATTTCAGAATTACATATCAGTATATCTGGCAAACTCCTGGAGTAAACTCTTTCAAACTGCACCTTTTGTTATAGTTCAGGATAATCTTTTTCAATTTGATTTCAGAGTTTGCAGTGAGTACCTTTTAAGCATTAGAACATTTGTAAGGTAGAAAAGAAACTAATCTTGTTTTATTTTACTATGGCATTTTTTGACAGTACAAAGGAGTTCGAGAAGCATAGTTAATGGCATTTGTGAACTGGTATATTGTTCCCACATTTTTTAAATAAATGAAACTCTGAAAGCTCCTTCAGAAACTTGGCCTTCATACGTAAAAGTGAAGGTGATTGCAAGCGTTTGGTACAGCTTTCTCCACACCAAGTTATTCAGCTTCTTTCTCAGCTCTTTTGTACTTTTGTGCTAGCCTGACGCATCTTCCTCCGTGTGCATGTGGTAGTACACGCTGTGTGTGCGTAGACGTGTCAGTCTCTTCATCTTTACACAGGTTTATAATGAAGTGAATGGGCCCAGGTCAGGGACCGAGCAACCAAGCTGGGCTGTGGTTGCCAGGATACAGCAGCAGAGCCAGGCTGGCTTTATTTGCACACCAAACAGGATAGCTAGCTGCTGCTGCTGTCTTTCTAAAGACTATTCTCCTGCATCGCATCTCAATGGACTTCAAGGCAAACATGTCCACCATCTAAAGCTAGATGATGCCATTTAAAAATATAATAACTAGAATATTTTTGTTGTTTACATATATTTTAAATTGAAACTGCGTAGTGCAAGAAAGTCTGACTCGATGTTTACCTGTCTTGACTCTAATGTATGTTAGGTGATCCTGAGTTAAAGCATCTCAAGAAGTGTTAAATATGATGGGGGCACTTGACCTGCATAAAATGTGTGTCGCCATTTGATACCTCGCAAAAGCTGCTGTAAATCTGTTCTCCAGCTCAAAGATATGCTGTCTGGCTGTCAGGGAGTGCTCTATTGATTCATATCTGATTGTGCAATATGCAGAAGGATTGGTTGGTACACACACAAACACGGGCACAGACTGAAAAAGAAACATGCCCATCCTTGTGTGCAGCTGCTGTGCTGTTCAGCTGTCAGTGTGGAAAATTTGAGGTGTGTGTGTACAACAAGTTAGGAGTGGCTTTGGGTTGAATGAAACTACGTTTTTGTTTTTTGTTTTTTTTCATCTCTGCTGCTGTACCTTTACTTTGTTTCACCTCTATTTGTACATCTTTACTTTGCTTCCCTCATCATTCATCAGCAGCGTATGTTTTAGCAGAATCGCCTTAGTGGGAATGGTTTCTTGAACTTTTCATGTTTTAGATCCTCGGTTTGTGCCATTTTAGTTTGTCAAAAGCCTGAAAGAACAGTACATTTGTGTTTTATTCATCAAACATACACTTTAAAGCTGCATTTCTTGGTAATATCATAAAGGCAAGCTTCGTGCAATTGTTTGCCATTCTTAACAAAAGTTTATTTTTCAAAGCTTTAAAAAATAATTTAAATTTTAAATACTGTAATAAATATTTTCACTGACTAAACAAGCATAAATTGCCAACTTTTGTCTTGTGGTAGAATTTCTGCCATCCTCCTTCCTCCTATAAGCACAGGTGTCAGTCAAGAAGATAAATACAAACAATGTGAGTGAGTTTCTATGCGGTTTCTAGGATCTGCAGCCATTTTGTCTCCAGTCGCTCTTTAGGGGCTGTTTTTATCAGCCTTATTGTTTGTCATAAAAGTTGGCAATACAACACTGGATTCTCAGGCTTTAAACTATTACAACCATTGCAAAATGCCACTGTGGATGTGAAAGATGAATGACAGGCAGTTGGAGTGTTGGTAAAGTTTAGCAGCTAGCAACAGAGTGTTAGAGGGCGAAAAAGTGTTGGCAAGAAACTCAAAAGGGATTTCCAGATCCCCCAGAAGCAGGAGTTCCTGTGACTAAAATAACAAAAAATGTCCAAATGTTTGACAATATTGGCAGAGAAGCTAACATAAGCCAAGGATTTTGTTTCGGTGTGCACAGTGATAAGAAAATCAGCATTGAGTAATTACAAAACTAGCTTAATTAAAGTAAAGCTTTAGTAGGAGGGGTGTAACAGTACACAAATATCTACCCAGTTTTTAAAGTCACGGTTTGGTACATTTTTGGTACGGTTACAGTAATGGAAACAAACAAATATATATAGCATAAATTTGGGTATATATAGGTTGTTAGCATAAACATTCAGGTATATCTAACAAAAACTGCAATTTGTACGAGTGTTTAAAATGGCGTTTTTGACTGTAGAATATGTCTGCACTTCTGATACTATAAAAACTCCTATAGCGTTTGTTGGGAATTTGTCTGTTTGAATTGTTACAGAGGAGCTGTTTGAACGCTATAGGCAGCTCGGTTTGCACTTTAAGTTTGTTTTTTTCTTTGTGCCAGTTGTGTTTACATTCAGGTGATGCTGTTTAAAGTGATTACGTTTGATGTGGAGCCAGCTACATACCCTATCGCTGTTGAGCAATGCAGATGTAAAGTTCGATACGCCATTTTTTTCACCGCTGTCACTGTAGTTGACTAAAAAAACGTAACGTTCCCAAACAGCAGTCTTTATTGATAGTAGGAGGTCCTCGAGCTCGGGTCTGCCTGTGTTCTCCATGCTTGTTGTTTGTGGTGTTGCTTCATGTGCTTCCTTTTGAAAGTTGCAGAGCGAAACGTAGAGTTTCACACACAAACATCGCAGGTTTGCAGCAATGCTGCTTCTGTTTGGTACAATTGCATGCCCAACCAAAAGTCTTTGGTTCCAAAACATACACCATGTTCACCCCCATTTAGTAGAGGTCATACACATTGCATCAATAAAAAAAATACATTTAAATTACAGCTAATTCAAATTCCTGATGAAGTTGTCTATCAAAGCAACAGACGCATTGAAAGGTGTGCCTGTTCTTGACAAGTGAATTGCGTAAACATGAAATATATTACTTGTCAATCCAGTGGCTAGCTCTAGTTTAGCATGACTATTAGTTTTAGAAAAAAATGTCATCCTGACAGTCTGGAAGTCAGCTATGAAGCCAGCATAAGTAAGCTTGTGGTGTGTGCCAGTGCATCTGTGAGAGTACACACAGTATGCTGCAATATGCTGAAATGTTGGCCTCTATCTGACCGCAGAGGGAGTGGCTCTGAGGATAGAGTGGTGTAGATAGAAAGGAACAGGACACATAAAAAGAAAGTGTTTATTCAAGATAGAGAAATGAGAATTAAAGTAGTACTGGCTGGCTCAGCCCTTCTTTGGAAGAGATTGCTTTTCTAGCTCACCTTGCTGAACTCCTTCTTTGTGTTGTATTTTTGACTGACATCATGCATGAAACTTTAAAACTTAACAGTCCTGTTTATAAGGTGTCAGCGTGAGTTTTAAAAGTTTTAGCCTTCGGTAGACAGGACTTATCAGGTTTCTTATGTTTTTTTTCTGATTGTCTTGTTTAGTTGCACCACAAAAAGTGGTATTTCCTTTTGATTTATTTTCAAAGCTCATATATAAAGTTCGTTTTCTCTTCTAAAATATCAAAATCTTTTCTTAAGAAGCCAGTCTGTTTATCAAGTAGGTACTTTTCTTGCAGTAGTTTTTACCGCAGTCTCCAGGTCTAAATCTATTAGAATGACATTATTCAAACATTAATCTTTTTCTTTTTGTAAAAGGGATAAGAAAAGAGCTGATTTATGTCTAACCCTAACTGTTGTGTGAATTACATTGTTTGTGCGTTGTCAAAGTCCCACTTTGTTTGTGTGTGCAGATGTGGAAAAGCCTACTGCAAGAGAGGAAAATGTGACAAGCCCATTATAATATCTTGGATTTGAAAGTGTGTGTGTTGTATTTGTTGATCAACTAAACAATAAAATATCCTTGACAATTCACAAACGAAGTCAGGCAGCAAAGAAATATTGCCTCTTTGTGGCTTTTTTAAAGAAACTTCTCAAAGCTCTGCCACATTTATGTAAAAGCACATGCACATATGGAGAAAATCAACTTTAGTACATGAATTAAATGCACACAGCGTTGGCGTATATTTTGTATATCTTGACTGGTTTGGAATTACAAAGGAAATTATGCCTGTGGCTTTGAAAAGGATGTTCTCACTGCATTTCAAACATCATTTTCCTGTGTTTCGCATATCAGCGAAATGCTCTGTTGCTATAACCGTCCATCATAGTAGTCCCAAAATAGTGAGGAGATTATTGTTCTAGAAGCCCGGCTGACCCAGTTTGAGGTGTCTGTCGCGTTGCTGCAAGATTTGTTTATTTCTGTGAGCAGTCGCCCTTCCTGTCACTTTGTTTGGTGTGGTAAGAGGTGGGAGTTTAGAGTAGGTAGTTTTGAGTACCTACCAGTAACAAAGTGGGAGCTGCAATGAACCACAGACAAAGAGGATGGGGCCGGTGGTTTTCTCTGACTCTCGTTTCGTACATCATCCGCTGTAGCTGTGTGCTGCACTGGTTTGGCTTGCTGACTCTCTTGAAGTGACTGACTTGACTGGAAGGATATAAATAGCGTTCCTTCAACAGCATAACAGTGGAGTGGAGGGAACGAAGCAGGGGGGAGGGGAGGGATATGGAAGTGGCGCCAGAGATGATAGGAGTGCCAGTGTCTCAGAGTAGAGGAAAAAAAATAATGCAGCCGTGGTCTCATCTGTTCACTCAGTCAGTCACAGGGAGAAAATGCATTTACGGGGGAAAGAATTTAGGGATGGAATGTATAAATAATTTGTGGCCCTGTGAAACGAAGTGAATGAAGCCTGTGGATAGAAATGCACAATTTGACATTAAAAAATACAATGATAACAGAACAACATTAATCTGTAAATAACTATTCTAGCACAAGAACTTAAACAGTTACTTATACCATGTAGAATTGTTGGTATATATAAGAAGAGGGTTTACCTTCCTTAGTGAAAATAGCACATATGTGGTAAATTGATACATGGCAAAGCCCACAATTACAAGGATTCGCTTGCTGTGGCTGTAAGTGGCTGTTTGGGTTTTTGTTTAGACATGCCTGTCATGTTTCTAAAGACATTCCTCAGCTGTCTTGAGCTTGCTTAGTATCCCACAACATAGGGTTACACTGCATCTCCTTTAGTCTGCCCAGTTGTCATAATAAAATCCATCTAATTAGCATGTTTTGAGTGGCCAGTTTTTGAAAAATCACAGCTTATTTTCATGTGCACGGCTTGCAAAACTGTATTCTAGGTCCTGCACATTATTTTGGTGCCCACATCTTACTCACCTCGTCTCCCTTCATACCCACCTCAACACTTGTCCCCATATTTATAATTTATTCTGGTGGAGTACACGTTTGAAATAAAGATATGTTGATTAGGACCAGTTTTTTAGTAATAATTTATTATTGGTGTAATAAATAATACATTTGGAGCTGTAGTCTTAAATGTTTTTAGTAATAGAAGAGCTCCTGTGCAAGTGTCAAAATACAGCAAAATTCAAAATAAAGCAGTTAACACAGAGGCTAAATTACTTAGCTTTTATTGTTTATTGGTTAGTCGTCCAATAATTTATTTTTTATGAACTGAAAGCCCAACTCAGACTGTCATTCTGGCAGTTACATTTGAGCATGGCTAAATGTCTCCAAGTCTCAGCCATGGACCACCTCTTCTAACATTATCAGGCAAATGACAGCTTTCAGAAAGCCAGAGTAATTTTGATGGGAGGGGGAGTTGGATGAAGACAGCTGAAAAACTGCCAATAAAACTTATACTCTATAGTCGTGATATAGTCATTTAAGATACGAGGAACAATGCACAACATATTGACTACACTGGATCTATAGCCCACCACTATTGTTCTTTTTGTGGTGTTCTTTTACTCTCAGACTTGTTTGAAGACATTTGAATTGTTCTTGTTTGCTGTGTGAGTCCTAGCTAAAGGACTTTATAACCTTTTGGCTATCAGAGCGAAAGCATAATTGTTTAAAATTGAGTTCTTGATGTTCTGCTAATGGCTACTTTATCTGGCATTGTATAAACAAGGTTTCAAGGAAACAAAGAGCACAGGTTCTAACTTTCCTGTTTCTGTTTTTTTTTCTTCATTGCAGACGGTTGATGACGATGCAATGGCAGCGTGAATGAAGCTTGGCGTGAGGAGAACTGAACGATGCCCAAAGGTGGGGGTTCTAAAACCCCCCAGCTGGACCACTTCCCACTCAACACCGACATGGTGGAAAAGCAGGGTGGGAAAAAGGTATGACCAAACCATAAACATACTCTACAAACTATAAACTACACCAATTTTCTGTTGTATCAGCAATATTTTTATCAACCCTAAACCTGCTTGTTTTGGGTTAGTCAGCACCCCATTCACTAACTGAAAGACTAGATCTCTTTTTCCATTTCTTTAGTATCACCTTTAAACTGCAGGCCCTTTGGGGCATGTCACAGATTAACATGAAATTTATTCCAAATTACATTCTGTAATTACCAGATTAAAGTTGCATTTGAGTTTCATCACACTATCTGTGCACGGTTCTTTCTTTTGCCTACTCAGGCACTTTTTTAAAGTCTATTAAATGTCGTATAAATGACCATATCACTTCATTTATTCCAGTTACTTATAACAGTGTTAGGTCTCCAAAGTCAGGCAGCATGCGTCTAATGTCCAACCAGGTAAAGGGCTGTGACAAATGGTTTTTTTGACTCTGGTTGACTGAATTCGATTGAAGCAGCACATTAGTTTAATCCTGTGTAAATCTGAATGAGAAATTAATGCTTCTTAGTATGAGTCTGGAATGTCCACTGGCTTTACTGATGATGTTCTGCAGTGAATGATACGCTCTAATCCTGCGGTTCCCAATGTTGGGTTCTGGACCCCACCATGAGTCACAAATATTTTAGCGATGATCTCTAGAAATCTAACAAAATGTAAAAATATTTCCATTACAATATTTTTACTATAATTGTTACAGAAGGGGGAAAAAATCATGGTAAAAAAAATAATAAAATGTTTGCGTTTGTGTTCTCAATAAGCTCTTATTTATTTTCTTTTTAGCATGCTTGTTTAGTCTAATGAAGGATATTTGGGGAAATTTGAGGCTCAGACGCTAAAAAGTTTGGAATCCACTGCTCTAATCTCACTGTGGAAAATTTACATGTTTTTTTAAAGTATACTATAACTACAAAGTCAATTTGAAATTAAATAAGAGAATTTTAGCTTAAAAAATAACTTTCATCCTGTCGAATAAAGTACAATCCTACCTCTTGGGGCGAAACAAAAACAGTGGATAAGACGGTTAATTTAAAAGATAATACCAAACAAATATTTATAGTTCTATTGTTCACTGCAGTCTGGTCTTTAGAAACCGTAAAATATCAATTCGATGTTAGCAGGAATGTTTTGACTGCATTTTATGTTAAAATATTGTCAGTAAAGGCAACAAGATGGAATTTTAATTTTATAAACAACTATTTACAGTGAGTTTGGACACATTTTTTAAGTAAAATAAAGACAAGAAAAATTTAATTCTAGTCTGCGAGTAAATGATGTCTCATCAGTTTTATCTGTATTTGTATTTCCATTATTATTGTTTTGTCCTATCATGTGACACCTGAAAATATGTGACTTGTGTTAGCAAAATGAGTCAGTATGAGCACAGGCTGCAGTGCAAAATGAGGGGAAATAATTGTTTTTAATTTATGTAAATGAGTTTTGTGTAAGAATGAGTCCATAAAGACGCAATCTAGCAACCCAGGTAACTAAAATGGCACATAATCTTCCTAATCAACCTTCAGATTGAAGTTTTCTAACAGGTGTGTCTTCAGAAATAATCCTTTGCTTTTCAACTCCTATAATTTACTTTGAAATTGACCATTTTTCTCTTGTCAGTTGCCATAGAACCAGGAAATCCCTTTGTATAATTTTTGGGATCATTGTGAAGCTTTAGGATTCCCTTTTTTAATTAAATGGCTGGTTCCTGATTACATTTATCCAAACAATATTATTTTCAAATTCTCCATCTGAAAAGCCTCAAAATGATATGTAGTTTGTTAAAATCTGGCGTTTTAACGCCAAATTTTACGAACTCAGTTTGCCAGCACAGGTCACATATGTGTTTTAAAAAATAAAATGTTCAAGCGGGTTTCATCATGTTGAATTCACCTTAAAACATTCCAACTTTACTAGAGCAACAATAGTCCAGTTACAAAGTGGCAAAATAGTAAAATGTTGTTTCCTTGGAACAGAAGGAGTTTCAGAAGTGCCCTTTTAATTTCCTCATTTGCTCTTAAATTTAAGCTATAAGGGGAAGCACCTCTTTGATTTGGATCAAGGTTACAAGTAAACAAAAATACTGGGCGCAGCTTGATGATGTCATGCCAACTGTTAACCTACCGAGTCTGAGTGGCAAAGGGAGGTGCAGCTTATGCAGGCATGGATTTACAGCTCTCTGCAAAGGATTGCATCAGACTCGTGGCACCGAGGGAGGGAGGAAGGGAAGGGAGGGGAGGGGAACGAGTGCACAGGGGTGAGGAAAAAAACACGGCGTTACAAAAAAAGAGCGGTCATTACAAAGAGTTCAATAAAAAACGAGAGTAATGGGACTAAGATTTCAGGAAAATCAAGTTGTCAGAGTTCTGTAAGTGTTTAAGTTCTGGTAAAGCAACAATTCTCTGCTTTTAGCTCTCTTAAAGAAATGGTTTCCTGCTAAGCTCGTTTCCCCTTTGTAGATGTGTGTTTTGTTTTGTTTTGTTTCTTTGCGGATCCCATGCTTTTGCTTAATTGTTATGTTCTCGTGCAGATGCCTTTGTGTGTCTGAGTGCAGACGGGGAGATTAGTTCACTGTAGCTGACTGTTTGTCTCTACTGTACCATGACATCATAGTCTCATGACTCGGGCAGGGCAGGGGGAGGGCTTCAAAGAGTTGACACATAATAGAAAACCTACCCTCTGGATAAACATGATGAGAACACAGCAGAAAAATCAAGTTAAATAAAGAAGAGTGTGTATACATGCGCTTTTAATGTGACTAAAAATATCTTGGCTGCATACTATGATAGCTACACGGCTAAAGTTTTTAAACAGCTCACTATATTTACAGTTTTCTGTCTGGTTTAAAACGAGTCCTGAACAGTAACTGAAATATGCTGGTGAAGATTCTCAGTCATCCAGGCCATGGTAAATTCAAAACTCATTTTTGTTTTTTAACTTTTTTTGAAGTAACTGAAATGTCACTCATTAAGACCACACATTAACCAAGAGATGTTGATTTTTGCAGCTGTAATCACCTTTTACTGCATCTTTTTTGATTACTGCTGTAAATATCTATATGTAAATAAATAAACTAATAATGCGCAGTTCCCCGCTAGGCTGCTGCTTTTGAAATGCTTTTGCGATTTTGCAAAGGGAAGTAGCAGCTTGTTAAGCCTCTGCGGGTAAAGAGGGCAAAGTGCATTAGACCTGGCTTTAAAGTATTTTGTAATTAGGGCTGGAGTTCATCTAGTTTATCTAATCCTCAGCCACATTTATTGCTGGTTGTAGACTAAGTGGTGAAGTAAAGTTGTCATATAATTCACATTTTATAGAAAGTTAAATTGCACGTCTAAGACTGGTTTTAAACTGACTTTAACGTTTCGTACCACCTCAGTTCATTTACCTGCTTGTTGATTAATTTTTAGTAGTAATCGATCTAAGTACTACTTCTGTTTTAGTTTGTGTATTGGTGAGTTCAGCTCATTCAGGAAATGGGTGCTATGACTTTCATTTTTTATAACATTTATACTTTATTTACAAATATTTTCCCCATAGAAATTCATGGAGATTTTTTCTTTTTCTTCCAAAACATTTTCTCTTTGAAATCTGCTTCAGCACACTTGCTCTGTTTGTGTGCTTCTTTTAGTTTTTACCAGCCTGTTGATTCTTTGTGATAGACTTTTGTTACTTTTTGCTTTAAGCTGTACTTCGGCTCCTTTTAGTTCGCCCTTTGCTACTTTTAGATTTTCTTTAGCCTTGTTACTTTTAGTTTTCTGTTAGCCTGTTTTTACTTTTTACGCTCCTAGCTTGTGTTTTGCTCCGTTTTAGCTTATAGGTAGAGTTCTGCTTTTTTTAGTTTTATCAACTCCGTTTCAGCTGCTTCAGCAAATTTCAGCATTCATACTGCATTTCTCTAGTTGTCTCTACAGTCTCTACAAGAAATCATTGCATACACAGTTTGTCATCTTTTTATACCTTAATCTGGATTGTTGTAAAAGCATGAATCAGGATAAAAAAGTCAGGTTAACTCTATCCCAACACAAGAAAAAGACAAGTTGAAAAAATGTATAAGTATGTACATCTGTTGATGGCAGATATGCTTGGCCCTTTGATTGTTTCCAGCAGCTGCAGACCACAGAATGAAGCAGGCGTCAGCTTGGCCTGTTTCCCTGCGCTTGTCTCTTTTACTGTGGCAAAGTGATCTAGGAGAAACTTGATGGAAAAGTAGCTTAGAAAAAACTCACAGCGGTTAGAGACGTTGGGGCAGTGAATGACGCTGAAGTTGACGGGCCTGCAGGATCCACTGATGGCTCCGATGTTTTTCTCTTCTGTTGGCCTGTTTTCACTTCTACTCCTTTACACGTTCCGTTAACAGAACAGTAAACACTTAAATCAAATTAATTATACTTAATCTGATGAAGATATTGTTTACTTCTAAATGTCTTGCTTTTTTGTTTGTTTTGTTTTTCAAGATTGTTTTTTGTATCTTTTACAGGATAAAGTGTTGTCAAATAAGACTCCCAAATTGGATCGCAGTGATGGGGTCAAAGAGATGAAAGAAAAGGCTCCTAAAAGGAAACTGCCCTTCACCGCTGGAGCAAATGGAGACCAGAAAGATTCTGACTCAGGTAGGAGATTTTTGAAAAGTCTCAGAGCATCTCATCTCCACACCCATGTTGACTTTCAAGTGGAAATCAAAGAGAAAAGTGTGTGTCGGGTGGGTTGTTGCATCACATTTTCCTGATGGGAAATAGTTTAGCTCTGTAAAAGGAAGTTGGGCCTTGGGAAGAGAAAGTGCACCAAGCTCCTTCGTCTTCTGTGTAGTTGTGTATCGGTCAGAACCAAGGAGTGAATTTATACTATTCAGTCAACGTCTGAAAGAAGAGGAGCACAAAAATGACAAACTAGTTGTGTGAAACTAACGTGCAGCCCTGACCAGGTCTTGGTTTGGTAAGGCTCTGGCTTTGGGTTTTTCTTTAATTAGAGACATAAGGACTGTTGCTCAAGCTTGTTTGACTTTGGGTTTATATGACTCAGGATTGAGTTTGTTAATGCCGATCCAAATCAGCAGCTTTACTAAGAGTCTTCAACTGTGGCGCTCTCTGAGTTGCTGCATTGCTTCATTCTCTGTGATTATACTGAGCTATGCGCTCCAGAGAGGATAGGAAAACAAACTATATTGCAACATATGACTAGTATGGTTTGAGGTTATATTTAGAAACAATGGGCATGTTTTTGTTGTTTTAAATATTGGGTTATGTTAGTATGGCATATCTCCAATAAGTTATTAACAACTTAGATGTTTGATTCATGCTTTTATAATATTCACATGGTAAAAATACTCAATGCCCTCCTTTTTCAGAAGTAATATTCACTTGTATAAAATTGTAGTCATTTCCTTTGCTTGTTTTATGTTATTTGCCTCCTAGATGTCTTGGAAAGCTAGCCTGAAACCAGAAAGCGGTCAGCCCCACCCTCCATCAATATGGGGAGGTGTGAACTCTGTTCTCAAGAACATTAGATGGACAAGCTATTGATATGCAATAGTTTGACGTTATTCAGCTATGAAGAGTTTCAGCCTAACTTTCATCTCTGCAGCATAAAGTGGTATCTCTCAGGCTGCGACTGTTGGCATCTCTAAATTGTAAAATAATGGTGAGGAAAAGGACCAATTTTCAGTTGCAGTTTCACTGAAATCTAAGTGTTTGCAACCAGGTGACCAGTGAGCAGTGCATCCGTTTGTGCAGCCAGTTTTTGAAAATCATGGCTTATTTCTGTGTGCATGGCTCCCAAAACCATATTGCATTGACCACCTCTGTCCACAGCTACCCCCGCAATTATTTAATCTATAGGAGTACACTTTAGACCCTAAGAAAGGCAGACTTGGACCAGATTTTTAACAATTATTTATCATTTGTGGGTTTTTTTTTACACCTGGACATGTTTTCTGTCAGACGAGAGTTCCTGTTCAGGTGTCCAAATGCAGTTTTTGTGCTCTTGAGACGGGCTGAAGACGCTCGTGATAAAATCGCAAATATTTCGAGATGGGTTTGAGACAGTTTGAGTTTTCTTTTTTTGCATGTTCAAAATTCAAGCAACAAGACACAAGAAAATTAAGAACCCCTGCAAAGGCTGGGAGATGTTTTGGAGACTCATGAATGCTGTTTGCCTACTAGTCCTCAGCGGTCGCAGCCCAGTGAGACACTACCTTTATTCTCAGATGAACCATAGCTCGATGGTTTCTTTTAGACTTATTGGTTTACACATTTTCCTTTCAAGTTGCAATAAACTCAGGTCTCAAAGTTCAGGTTGTGTTATAAAACAGCTGGCTTTTCTGTGTCAGCAGTGTGATAATCTAAATTGAATCTATTTAATTAGTTTAATCTGGTTCACAGAAGTGTATCTTCCTTGGTGTGTTAGTATGAACTTATTTGTGTAATTTATAAAGGAATAAGAGTTAATTTTTTTAAATTTATTTATAAATTTTTTTAACGTATGTGCTTTTGTTGGTCACTCTTCGGTTAAAGCTGCAACCACAGTGTTATTAGGTCATTTCACTTTCAACTTGATGCTTGCTTTGCTTCATAAAGTTTCATTAGGCGATAGGCAAACTGAATAAGTTTGCGATGGTCTCCAAAAGTGAAAAAAGCACACATTTAGAAACGTCAGGACACATTAAACATATGACAATGTCATATGACATATGACAGCATATGACAATGTCATATGACATATGACAGCATATGACAATGTCATATGACATATGACGACATATGACATATCACAATGGGCCTTTGGAACATTTGCTGTGGAGTTAAAGCAATAAAATACCTTCACTGCCCAAAACGCTGTCCTAAGCACTTTGTTGCACCTTACTGTCCTGTTTGGACACAGTTGGGTTGGGCAGGAATACGGTAATAGCATATTCTGAGTCTCCAAAAATATATCCCTTTGAATAAAACACTGCTACAAAGTAGATGCGGGCCGTGCCCAGGCAAGCTGCAACTTTGTAGTTTGTGTATGAACATTGTATTCCTGTACTGTTTCTATGTGCATTAGTTGATCTGTAGTGGTGACTACTGTTTGACCAGTCCTAAAGAAACACATCTGAGTAATAAATTCGATTTAATCCTTTTTAATTAAATAAAATATTTAAGTAGAGAATGGGCGTGTTGGGAAATTTTAATAATTTTGAAACTGACTTTGTAAAGCAATGATGTAGCTTGAAACGGGAAACTGTTTATTACTGGAGGATACCGTTGGCCTGTAGAGGTAGTAGCTCACCGGGCCGCAACGTTTGGAGACTAGTTGGCGACTCAAATTTGCAGGAAGAATTTCAAGAAAATAAACTTTTTTGGGGGTAGTCTCACTGTTTAGTGACCAAGCAACCAGTGAGCTGTGTGAACATGTTTTGAGTGGCCAGTTTTTGAAAATTACAGCCCATTTTTTTATGTGCAGCTTGCAAAACTGTATTCTTGGCTTCAGACATTATTTTGTTGCTCACCTCTGCATCATACCCACCACGGCTTGTTTTTTTTCCCCCACTTTGGTATCTGCCTCCACATTTGATTTTATCTGCTGGAATACACTTTTGAAATGGAGACAGATAAATTTGGACCCGTTTTCAATAATTATTACCTATCATTAGCGTGTTTTTTAAATCTGACATTTGCCTGGTATGTTTTCTGTCTAAGGGGAGCTCCGACACAGGTGTCAACATACATCTCTAGTATTCTTGAGACGGGTTTGACACACCGACTAATAAAATCAGATGGGTTCTAGATAGGTTGGAGGCACCCACAACAACTCGGTGACTATTTTGAGGGAAAATTTGCCTCACAAATGTTCAAAACTCAAATTAAGAACTACCGCGAGTGTCACAACACGGTCTGGAAAGTCCCTCGGGAATGCTGTTTGCCGACTGGTCGCAACCCAGTGAGATACTACCTTTGATTGTCGTTGGTTTGCAGAAATGTTTATCTATGAGGAAACCATCAAATTACCATCCATGTTAACTCCAGAATGTAGGTTTCTCAACAGAACATTGTTTCGTAGCAAGATGAGAAGTATTACATGAAGTGTGACCTGAATCACGTCGCAGTGGTTTTAGTTTTATATTTTTACTGCTCATATACTTAGCTGGCTTAATGCTTGGAATGGTCAAATCTCTTCTGGGTGTTCCTAAGGGAGCTCATAAAATTGTAAAATGATTTCTGTAAAAATATTTATAACTGCAGCCATCTACATAGTTTTGTGGCACATTATTGAAGGAGAGCTGTAAAAAAATAAATAAATAAAGACAACAGTTCACACAGATTTCCAGTACACACATCGTTTTCCCCCTGAGTGGTTGTAACACAGATGTCTCTTTGTTCCAGACTCCTAGTTGGTTCAAAATCCATACAACCCAAAAGATTTAGTCACTGAGCGCAGCTGATTGAAATACTAAACAACTGGATGAGTTGGACAGAAAAGACAGAATGTCTCGATACATCTATGATGGATTTTCTGTTGCATTGAGAGAACAGCCTGTTGGCCATTTCCTGCCCCTTCTCTCTTAACTTCCTGTTTATGCGACTCCCCGAACACGCCACGTTTCTCTCTAACATCCAGTGATCTGACATACCTGGTCAGGCTGGTTAGAGTGGTTTGACTTGTTTTTGCATCTGTTGGCCAACTGAATTAGGCAGGCTTTTTTTTTGTTTTGACGTTTGCTCACACTGTAGTATTGTTTGTCTGCCATTTGAAAGTTTTCCTCTTTTTATAACCAGACATTTATGTTTGATGTGTTTCCTCTCCCTTGGCTAAGGTAGGCGGCCTGTTCACGGGGTGTCACTCCCTACCTAGCTTGTGTTTCTCATCTATTCTCCCTTTCTCTTATCTTGTTAGTCAAGTTTCAAGGAACAAGCAGAGTAAGGTTTCAACCCTGTCTTAAAGCTGAGTAATATCATTTTACTGAGACACATAAAAGCAGTGTTCCCTAGATATTCAGCGGAAAGGTTAATGGAAGCACGCACACTGTGATGTATTTTAGGTAATTATTGCCCACCACAGAAAGTTGAAGGCTGACGATAATATTTTTTTTTGCCTCTGTGTGTGTCTGTTACCAGAATATCTCCAGAACCACTGAACAGATTTTAATGAAACCTGCAAAAAAGTTTCATTGAATGTACGTCTACAACTGGTTACCCTTTTAGAGCCAATCCCATTCAAGATGGCTGCCACAGCTATTTGTCATTAGCCAACACAAAGATGGCTATGACTCAGTCAATTTTACAGATGTTGTGCTAAAATTTGATGTGGTAGTGGCTGAGAGTCCCTTTTATCTTTTGCTGTTTTAATCTCTTTTTTTTTTTTTTGCTGACCACAAACTTAACAGAATTGTCTCATTTTCCCACAGTATTCGTTGCCATATAACTGTTAGGTTTTTGTATTTTTTGTTGTTGAGGCCTATCTGATGTTAAGTTGGTTTGAGACCATATTTGTACCCGCTTCAGTCCTAGTAATATTTTTAAATTTTTGCCCTGTGTCCAGTTATATTTTGAGTCAATCCTTACATAAAAGATAATCAGGTCAGTTTTTTTTTTGCCTTCAACTTTTATTTTCGTTTTAGCTGCATTCCTCTGCACAGCTACATCAGCCTGCCTTCTTGCGTCTCTGTCTTGTAAACATAGGGTGGAAAAGCTAGCTTAGCAGTTTCTCAGTTCTGCTGCAGAGAAAAACATGTTGGACTACTTTTGTGGTTCCCGCTGTCTTTACAGAAGGAATGTCTCTAAATGGTGAATGCTTTGGAGAACGTGAGAGTGTGTATCAAAGAGTGCTGAAGGGCACATTAGCTGTAAGTGTTCACAGATGTTGGTGAAAGTTTATCTTCTCTGTACATGTGACTGGAAAAATAGTTTCCTGGAAATCCTTTAGGCAACGGAAGCATAAGCTTCAGTGTAAGCTCCTTGCCTTATTGTGTGTTTGTGGCCTCGAGCTTTGCATCCAGTCTCGGGGTGAAAGAAGTCCCACAGAAATCAGAATCGAACACAGCTGCTGCCGTAGTGGAGCCTCTGTACGCACACATTCAGATGCACCGTTTAAATTTCTTTCCTTGTGTTTTTGAAGGCCGTCTTGCTGCAAGAACTTGCTGTTTGCAGTTGTTTCCCCCCTGAATTATGGAGTGTTACACTCATGTAGTTTTACCCTCTTCATGGGTCATCAGATGGTATGTTGCCACTGAGAATAATTGCTGGGTGTGTCTTTGTGGAGCAGCTGCTTTTGTCCAGTAGCACCGTGTCTCCACTAACCCTGGCAGGCAGTGGTGACCTTGGCAAGGCCATGTTGAATTGAAATGTACACCAGCTATTTCGTAATAACAACAGTTCTGCCAAGTCACACCCTTTTTTTTCCCCTCTCTTCACGATTTTGGCTGATTGGCCTGGAGACAGACAGACATAAACACTGCCTGTTGGCCCTTCTGTTCCTCTGGGGCTGCTGGGTAATGACACCAAAGTGACCCGCACTGCTGCCTACCAACCTCTCGCACATTAAGCTGCACATACAGTGTGTAAGTGTGGTGTTTGTTTTTTTTCATGAGTCTAAGTGAAAAGAATTTTAAGTGTATATGTTAGAACTGGAAATGTCGAAAAATGAGCAAAATGTGTTTGTTTGCAGAAACCTGATTAGTCACAGCGCTGTATAATACTGGGTGGATCTTCCACATCTAAGCCAGTTTAAGCTTTTAACATTTGTTTTCTTTTTTCCCGTGTCTTCCGGTCTCTTATTGTATTTTGACACCTTTAAATACAGACGACGCTGCTGCCGTGTTCAGATTTTAGTTTTTTCGCGGTCTCAGAGTGTGGACTGAAATGTGGTCTGATATAAGTAGTTGTTAATTAAAGGCTTAGCATTCTTTGAAGGAGTGCATATTGTGTGCCATGCCAGAGTTTTAGACAGAGTTGTTGCTGTTTGGGTCAAACCTTGAAACTAACGTTAGTTTCATGCGATGTCAAGAGATGCCACACTCAAAGTATGGGTTGTGAATGACTCTCAGCTACTACCAAACCAAAGCTTAGGTTGTAGATGTACATCCAGTGAATACTTTCACTGAAAAAAATCATCCAGAGGTTCATGAGATATTTTGTTAACAGACTCGTACACACAGATAGGGGCTTAAACATTACCATTAGCCTTTGGTTTTCAGCTGTGGGTGGAAATCAGCACTAACTGGTTTTATAACTGTGATAAAGCAGCTTTTTGTAACTGCTGTGTATGTCCAGTAGAGACATGTAGTTTACATGTGCTGCTCTGGTAATTCCTCTTTGACAAAAACAAGCTGTTTGTTTTAAGAGTCACCATATTTGACCCCAGGTGCTGTATTATTTTAATGCATTGACAACGCTCCTAAGTTTGAAACTGGTGAGATAAAACTGCAGCTCACCAGCTCTGCTCTCGAACGGATAAACAGATAAAAGCACTCAGTGTGTTTGCATGACGGTGGAAAGAATCAAATTAATGCATTAGGCCGACATTAACTGTGCTTTTAAAACGCTTGTAAGCATTTTAGTCCGAGTGAAATTGGGCTAAATTTAATTTCTTAAAGTCTGTATAAGACTCCTGTATAATGCAGGGAGTGAAAATATTTTCATACTTTAACTTGCTTGGATGCTCTGACGCTCCACAGATCCGGTTAGAGGCTTTGATTCAACATTTTAAACATAGGAAATTCCAAAAGCAGAATTACCTGCATGAGTTAAAGACCCACAAAGCTGCCAAATTCACGTCTCCACATGCTACCAGTTTGACACAAGCTAAAAGGTTCATTTTTGATCTATGACGTAATGAGGAAAAAGACAAATGTTAACAAATTAAAAGGGGGCAAAAACCATCATTTGTAGCAAAGCTAACTCTGTTTTTGTCGGACCATCTCAAGCCAATCCAAGGCGTTTACGTGGAAAACAAGAAGTCAAATAAAAAGAAAATACCTGAGCTTCAAAATCAAACTGACTCAGACTTACGAAATGTAAGAAGAAAAAAATCCATTGTTGACATTTCTAGTGCATGCTTAATACAAACCTCAGTAGTGTGCATGCACAAAGTAGGCTGCAGTGGTATTGCTTCTACAAAACATCTGTCCAGTATACACTAAAAATGAGGGCTTTTGTAAAAATAACATTTTCCTCACCAAAAATGCTGTTTGCATGTAGACAAGAGGTTCAAACACAACAGATAAGTTCATTTAGTAAAACATCTGTTCATATGGACAGGACTTTGGATTACATCAAAGTAAACAATATCATTTACAGTGTTTATTTAACATCTTTATTATCTACATTGTATTTAGTTAAATACTCCCTTGCCTTAGTTTTATTTTATTTATTGATCATTTCCAAATAATGGCCCAATAGTCTATAAATTACCTGGGGTCAAATTCATTTAGAATCACTTTTTTTTATTTATGTTCTCACTTGTGTTTTTAGCTGTACATAGATGGAAAATAAGGATTTTTAAAAATTTTTTTTTACATTTTAAATTTGTCATGTAGTAATCTTGGACTATTGTTTTGGTGTCGATTTTACTGCATTTACTGTAAAAAATACAAATGATATATATATAAAATGTTAATTCTAGGTTGTCTTTTGTTTGTGTCAGACAGAGCTGCAGAGGCTGTAACTGCAGCTCTCTTCAGACGCAATAACAAACGTTCAACAGAGATTTGTTTTTTCTTTTGGCTGAGGCACAGTAAAAATAATCTTTATTTGGTGCATATAATCATATCAGGAAAAAACATGCATTTGGAAAGTTTGAGCAGCACTTATTCATTTAATGATGTAATCTGTGGATTTTTTTTAGAATGGCAAATCAAATGGATGCAAAACTGTCTTTGCTTTATGTATTTGAAGTGTTTTATTTTTTGTTATTCAGTTTGGCAAAAGAAGATTGAATTTAGTTTGTTTCAAAACGTTTGTTGGGAGATTTTCCTGGTTGACCATACATATATAAAATCATCATGTGCAGTCGCAGAGATGATAATATTGCACATTGATATTTAAGCTTTCCTGTTCTTGTAGCTCTAACAGCACTTGTGTTTTTGTTTTGTTTTTTACCCTCTCCACATGGTTCAGTAAATGAAATTAATCTATTACACACGTGTCAAACTGTGTTTGTGTACATATGCATGTGCTGCATATAAATCGTGCTAATTTGCTTCTCCATTCCCGCTCTTGTCACAGAGAAACCAGGTCCAGAGAGGAAGCGCATTAAAAAGGAGCCCACTAACACCCGGAAGCCGTTTGGAATGGGGATGACAGGGATCCGGGCCGGGTACCCCGTCTCCGAGCGGCAGCAGGTGGCCTTGCTCATGCAAATGACAGCTGCAAAGTCCGTCAACAGTCCAGGTGCGTGCTTATCATTTAGGCCACGTCTTCTTTGAACTGGTGGCGGGGAAAAAAAGAGGCTAGGATGGAGCTTTATATGTGGACGGTGTTTGTGGGAGAACAGTATGCGTAGGTGGATTATAAGTGAGGCAGATGGGGATGAGTCACAGTTTTTTGTTTTTGTTTACTTTGTAGATCTTAAGCATTTTGCTTGCTGATTCTTGACACTACTTCAGCCTGGAAAGAATCAGTTCTGACTATTGAGTAGTAAATAATACACATTCATTCTTTTTAGAGCAACAATTTAAACCTCTGTTGTAAGTGGTCTGTGTAGTTTTGACAGACAGCGGCATTAATACATTAGTTCATGTGTTTTTCTCGAATGCAGCATGTATGGAAATGAAACTAACTCCACTGTCGGTGTTGCGTTAGTCTGGAACCGATGGTGCAATCTCAGAATCTGAGCCAAATCTCAGCAGACAGCCAAATGCAAAAAGCGTGCGAGCAGTTGCATGTTATTTACTTGCAACCCAGTGTCCTTTTAGATTTGAGATAATTATTTTCACTCAGTTTTGGTAAGTAATATGTCTGGAAATGTATTAAATGCTTGTATTGGCATTATTGTTGCAACTTTTAGGTTGTGGTGTTGACATTTTAGATGGAATGAAATTAGTGTGGCTCAGTGCAAGGACACTTTTATTTATATGTTAATTCCTCTCTTGCATGCCTGGAGCAATAGACTTGGATTAAGTGAATGTGTTTCAAATATCATTTGGGACAATGGCTGAACAAACTCAATAATGTAAATGTGATAAAGGGTTGAGTTTAATCTTGCAAATGTGAAGGGAAAAGGCTCAAGTAAAGTAGGTCCAATCACACTGTTGTTGATTGATGGAGTGTGATTGCCCCCTTGTGGCTGTAACCAGTGTAAACACATTCTTTAACAGCAGAAGAGGGAAAAAAATAAATAATTACAGCATATTCATGAAAAATTCCCCACAAGAGACTGTTCTAGAGTGAAAGTGAAACTACTTGTTCCTGCAGACACAACACCAAAGCATCAGTCACAGTCCTGTCTGGGTCAGAAGGGAACGCCAAACTCTGCATCTAAAACCAAAGACAAAGTAAATAAAAGAAATGAAAGAGGGGAGACTCGACTGCACAGAGCAGCAATTCGTGGAGAGGTGCGCCGCATCAAGGAGCTCATCAATGAGGGAGCTGATGTGAATGTAAAAGACTTTGCAGGTGAGAGAAGCTTGTTGTTTTTAACTGTCCTGTACTTTAGAAATGCATTGTAACATGCATTCATACATATAAAGTATACACCTCAGAGACAGCAGTTCTTTTTTGTGTCTAGGCTGGACTGCATTGCATGAGGCATGCAACAGGGGCTATTATGATGTGGCCAAGCAGCTGCTGGCAGCCGGAGCTGAAGTCAACACCAAGGGTCTGGACGACGACACTCCTCTGCATGATGCATCCAACAACGGACATTTCAAGGTAAACCGTGAGGCAAAGCAAGTTTGCAGCCAAATCCAGTCAACACTGTTTTAAAAAGAGTAGAGAGCATATTTAAATTCAAAAGCTGCAACATTAAAACATTTCGTTTATTTTTTTGCTTTGGTCATTTTCAATTAATAAACATGTTCTGTCATACCCTGATTTCTACTTGTACTAGTCTTTCATTACCATCAGTCTGAGTTGGGCTCATTCATTACTCGTACATTTAACAAAAGACTTTCCCCTGGGCCCCAGTAGATGATTTAGTTACAAGGGACTTCAATTAAATGTTTAATTTAAATTTATTTCAGGTGGTTAAGCTACTTTTACGTTATGGAGGGGACCCACGTCAAAGCAACAGAAGGGGTGAAACACCGCTGAAGGTTGCCAGCTCTCCAACTATGCTGAATCTGTTGCTGGGGAAAGGCACGTACACCTCAAGTGAAGAGAGTTCGTCAGGTTTGTAATACTTAATGCTTTAGAAACTCTTTAGAAGCTCGCTTTTATAAACCGTTGAATTGTATATTGATTGTTGTTATGTGTCTTTACAGAATCTTCAGAGGAGGAGGATGCACCCTCATTTGCCCCCTCAAGCTCTGTAGATGGCAATAACACAGACTCTGAGTTTGAGAAGGGTTTGAAGTTAAAAGGAAAACCTGCAGACCCTCCGAAATCTGTTGTGACACCTGTCAAAGATGAATACGAATTCGATGAGGATGATGAGGAGGAGCGAGTCCCTCCTGTCGACGATAAACACCTATTGAAAAAGGACTTCCGAAAGGACCCTGTTACTAAGACCAACAGCTTCATCTCGATACCCAAGATGGAGGTTAAAACCTATTCCAAAAGCAACTCAATCACACCAAAGAAAACTGTCAGGCGGATCATCTCTGACAGTAACAGTTCAGACGAGGATGATAGGACGTTGTGTTTCACACCAGCGCCCACGCCGCGGCAACAAGCCCAGCAAACAAATACCAAGACTAGAGACTCTGGCAGCATGAGCTCTAAACAACAAAAAGATAAAAATAAAGTCAAAAAGAAGCGAAAGAAGGAGAGTAAAAATAATGTCAGCAAAGAAGTCAGGTTTGGTAAAGTCAATGACAAATTCTGTACATCCGACTCAGATAGTGGAGATCTGGAGAGTGAGGATGATAAAGGCTCAAATAATTTAAAGGACTCTTCAATGAACCTTAAAGAATCCTCTGGCTTTAATGCAACCTCCTCTTCCTCACATGGAAACCTGAACTCTCAAAAACAAGCGCCATCATTAGCAGAACAGCATCCGAAGCAGTGGCGGACAGATGGCTGGAAGACGGTGTCATCTCCTACGTGGTCAGATGTCAGTTCTCTTTCGGATTCAGTCAGAACGAGACTTTCCAGCGAGTCCGAGTACTCTTCTGCTGATTCAAGTATTGAGTCGGTAAAGCAAATTAAGAGAAAAGCGCTGGAGAACAAAAAGAAGAACAACAATGCACACAGTAACGCTGTAGACAAGAAAAATTCAGAGCTCTATAAAGAGAGCGCCATCTCTAAAACTGACGGAGATGGTAAAGTGATTAAAAAGCATAAAGTAAAGCACAAGCATAAAAGCAAGGAAAAGGACAACGCTCCTAGTCTGGTGCTCAATCAAGATATGAATGAGAAGTTTGTCAAGAGCTATTCTTTTGACTTTGATGATTCAAGGCAAAAGTCATTAATTGTTGAGTCTGAATCTGCATCTGAGAGTAAAATCAAACTATCTAAACACGAAAAAGACCATTCAAAAAAGGATGATAGGCTTTCAAAAAACAAGTCTGAGGATAAGGATTGGTCTTCTGGAAAGGATCTGCACAGAACAGCAAAAGAAGAGAAAAATAAGAAAGCAAGGGACGCCACCAAGGACAAGATGAATAAAGAGGAGAGGGACAAGTCTGTAAAATCTGACAAGGAGAGAAATTTTAAAGAGAAGGAGAAAGCCAAAGAAGATAAACAAAAGACTCACAAAGAGGAGAAAAAGAAAAAGTCCAAGGAAAAGTCCTCCTCTAAAGCAGACAGAAAAGGTGAGCAGAAGGAAGAGAAGCATCTTAAAGTGGATAAGGAGAAAAACATTAAGGAGGAGAAGGAGAAATACAAAAAAGACAAAACGCTGAAGGAAGAGCCTGAGCATGAAGGTTATGATGTTAACAGTCGGTTCCTCAGCCTGGAAAACGCAAAGCTCAGTCCATCAGATGACCACCGTGACAGGTGGGGCTCTGAGATGTCCTCTGATTCTTCTATCTGTGGAGACGACAGCTGGGATTCTCATGTCAAAGAAGTCAAGGAATATAAATCCAACAACACCGTTAAACTAATTGTTGAGACTGTTAAAGAGGAGACGAGGAGGAAAGAAAACAAAGTTAAGGACAAGAGAGCAGAGCACAGTGACAAAAAGTTGGAGAAAGAAGCCAGCTCTAAAAAGAAAGAAAAAGACTCCTCCGAAAAAACGAATGAAAAGAAAAAGGACTGGTCTGAAAAAACTAAACTAAACTCCAGCCACTCCCTTGAGAAGGACAAAAAGCGGAAGGAGTCCACAGAAACAGTCAAAGACAAAAAAGACAAGGATTCCTTGGACAGTAGTCGAGACCGTAAAGATTCATACGAAGGTGTGAAGGACAGAAAAGATCTAAAAATCAAGCAGGAATCAGTCGGAGATGATTATGGCAATGACAGCTTCTTTAAAGACATCGATCCTGTTGGAAAACTTTGTGATATCAGAGAAAGAAATCATTCTGGAAAGGAGAAAGAAAAGAAAAGCGAGGGAGTGGAGAAACGAGAAAAGACAAAAGCTGACAAATATAAAGAAAAAGCAAAAGATCGAGGGGCTGATCATGAGAAGAGCGAGCGAAGCTTCACTGAGAAAGCTGTCAAGGAAAAAGATGAAGACCGGGGCACCAAAGACAAGAAGGAGGGACCCAAAGACAAACACAAAGACTCTCATGGCAAAGACAAAGATCGAAAGATGTCCTTAGAATTGACAAAGGACAAGAAAGAGAAGGCCTCTCAAGATAAACATGCTGAGAGGGAAAAAGATTTCCTTGAGGTAAAGAAAGACGAGAAGAAAACTGAAAAAATCTGTGAGAAAAAGTGGTACAAAATAGCTGATATATTCACAGATGAAAGTGATGACGATGAGGACAGCTACAACAGCGGTGTTGTACTTGGGTCAGGCCCCATCAGAAAAGACTCAACACCTGATCAGGATGAGCTGGATCACTTCCCCTCTGAAAAAATGCGAAAGTCTTCCGCAGAGGCTAAACATAACACAGAAAAATCAAAAGACAAAGACCACAAGGAAAAGAAGAAGGATAAGACGACATTTGACACAGGTAAAGAGCGGAAAGGCTCCCTGGAGAAACACAACAAGGACAAGAAGGATTCAGTAGACTCAAAATACAAGGAGAGGAAGGACAGATCCTCAGTGGACTCAAACCAAGATAAGAAAAATAAGCAAAAGATGCTGGACAAAAGGGACACAAGCGAGGAAAAGACAAAGGGCAAATATAAAGACAAGCAGGACCATTCGAAAGAAAGGAAGCCCTCTAAAGGCAGTGGGGAGAATGAAAAGTCCCTTTTGGAAAAACTAGAGGAGGAAGCTATGAACGACTACAAGGATGACTCCAACGACAAGAACAGTGACATCTCCTCAGATAGTTTTACTGACAGAGGTCATCAGCCAATCCTCGCTACTTACTATGACTCCATCAACCTTAATGACATCTCCGAGGACAGAAGAGACTCCTTGTCCATAACTACACCACAGGATAGATTCAGAGATAAAGAGAGGCATCGACATTCCTCCTCATCGTCATCCAAGAAGAGCCACGACAAGGAGAAAGAAAAAGTCAAGAAGGACAAAGGAGACAAACGTGGGGAGAACAGAGAGTCCTACAATCGCAGAGAGAGTCTACCTTTTGAGAAGGAGCCCATGCCTCTTGAGGCGGACCCTTACACGTTCCCATTCGGAGGAAAAGGGGACGGGGAAGACGACTATGATAAAACATTGGAGTTTGAAAAGGAGATGTCCAAAAAAGACAAAGAGAAAGCAACTGGCATCATTAGTGACAGGATGAAAGACAAAAAGAAAAAGGAGAAACATAAAGACAAATTGAAGGAGGAGAAGAATAAATACATAGATGGCTTTGGATCATTTAAACACTCCAGAGAGGATGTGAAGTCAGGCTTAAAAGATAGCCCCCAGTTCTCTGTTTTGAAAGACAGATCAAAAGAGCAAAGTCCTAAATTTGATTTGAAAAAAGACCGTAGTCGAGACACGTTGGACAAAGACAACAGAATGGATCACAGTAAATCTAAGGCTAAGGATGAAAATGAAAAGCTCACTCAGTCCAAAGACACAACACGGAAAGACAATCGTCCACGCGAAAAACTGTTGGTGGATGATGATAGTCAGTTGACAAGTTTTGGGCAGATGTTAAGTCAAAAAGATCAGGAAATTGGAGTGAAATTAAAGAAACAAAAAGAAAAGATGAAGCAAATGGAGAGGCTGAGACCCAAAACAGGGGACCCTAAACTCAAAGATAAAACCAAGACTGCAGAGGAGGTACGAAAAAACCGCAGTGAGCTGTCATCGAAGAAATCCAACAGCCTGGAGTCTGGTCTGAAGGAGAAGAAGCTGAAGGATGTGAGCCTCCCAACTCAAATGATGTCTCCAGGGAGGAAGTTCCAGCCTAGTGACAGTCAAAACACAAAGGACTGGATGGCAGGCCACCAAATGAAAGAGAACCTCCCTGCTTCTCCCAGACCAGATCAAAACAGACCAACTGGTGTCCCCACGCCAACTTCTGTCATCTCCTGCCCCAGCTATGAGGAAGTAATGCAGACACCACGTACCCCATCTTGCAGTCCAGAGGATTACCCTGACATTATGCTGGATGGACTGGACTGCCAGAACTCATCGGCCATGACTATGTCAATGAATGCCTGCTCCCCATCTTTCTTTGAAAAGTAAGATTTTTAAACTTCTAAGCAAACTGTTGGGTTACATTTTGGGTCAATTTAAGAATACTGTACTGTATTCAGTGTGGGATTATTTTTAATTTTGTTCTGTCTGTGTCTACCCCAGCAGGTACTCTAACTCCCAGAGTTTCCAGGAGGGTACCTGTCCTACTCCTGCGAAGAACCTTCAGCTGCCACTCATCAGCCGTTCTGCATCACCTGATGCCCGCAGACCTTTAGAGACGGAGTTCAAAGCTGAGTCCGACATGTCTTTTCGACAGCAGAGTGATCCAGCAGCTGATTTTGATCCATCATCTTCTCAGCCCTTGGAGGACAAATCCGTAACCGTGAATAGGTTGGAGTGCGTGTCACCCTATTTCTCTCCAATGCTGTCTCCTCGCCGTGAGCTACCCCATCTAACACCAGATGGTATGACGACAACTCTTGGTGTCGCAGAGGGCCATGAACACCTTCCTGAAAGTGTGTACAACAGTTTTCTGCCCAAACCTTCGACACCAGTACACAGACCAGATCCCCAGGAACCATGCTTTGACATTGCTGCACCACCAACCCCAGCGCCTGCTGCTTTGCCACCTCTGGATATTGATGACATCTCAGAGCCAAACCACAGTGAGCCAAATCTGCCAGATCTGCCCTGTGTCACAGAAGAACAGGAGCAAGAAGAGGAGGATGAAGAAGAAGAGGAGGAGGAGGAGGAAGAGGAGGAGGAAGCTGATATGGATGAGAGGACTGACGAAGGTTGCTGTGCAGTGGAAGAGCCAGAACAAATAAGAATTTTGTGTTCTTTCTCCCCTTCAGTTGAGGATCCACTAAGGAAGAGCTGGCCTCCGGAGTCTCCAAATCAGCAGGAACCAGAGGTTCACCAGCTGTCTCCGGCACACACTGCCCTGAACCATGTGGACAGTTGTTTCAATGACAACATGGGTTGGAACACTGATATGGACCTTAAAGCTGCGCATGGGGAGATTGAGGCTGCAGTCTCTAAAATAACCAGTCCTTACTCGCACTCTGACAATGAAATGCAGCCCCTGTCTGTACATCCACCTGTCTCCTACGACAACTGGAATAGGTGGCAGAAAGAGGACATGGAGGACTCTGATGAGCAGAAAGAGGCTGTGGCGGATATTCTTTCTCCTGAGAGGCCTGAGACAACTATGGATGAGCAACCTGTATATTTAAATACCTCGGCGTCCTCTAATAGGCTGGACTCTGTCTTCCATGACTGCAGCAAACCTGTCATAGAGAATAGCCACCAGATGGATACAGATTGTGTAGAGCCTGACAGCAGAATGAACACGCACAGCTTCAACACTACCCCTATTGATCACATTGCCCCAACTGTGGGCCCTGTTCCTGTGGTTCCCTGGGCAGATCAGTTCTCCACCGATGCAGATGAACTAGATGACCTGGGGCCATTTTCTTTACCTGATCTACCATCACCAGACAAGTCAGAAGAAGCCGAGCCTCGAGATTCTGAACTAGCTGACCACAGCAAGACCGTGTCAACCCACATTAGACACACCATTGGCAGAGATAAGCCAGACATCATAGAAGTAGACCTACCAAGCCTGACAAAGACTCCATGCCCTGCTGGAGACCTCGGTTTAGAAGAATCTACTGGACAAGACTTTGTTGTTCCGTCACCACATACCACCTTACAGCCAGAGTTGCATCTTGACCTTCAAAGTGTGCCCACCAACAGCTGTTTGTCTCTCAACCCACAACACAGCAGCATTTTAGATAGGCCGTCACCGTATGAAATACACGACGAGCCAGACCCTAACATTCTGTATTCACCTGTGAAACCAGACGCCAGTCAACATCACATAGACCAGCTCCATTCCTTCACTGAGTCAATGCAGGTACCGCTGGACTCGCTGTCTGCTGCAAAACCAGAGGTGAGGCACAAGGAGACGCCTGATGCTATAACAGAATCTGTGTCGTGCAGTCCTCTTCCTCATCTCTCCGTGGCAGTTACTCTCTCCAGCACAGTGGAACTTCCAGATACTCAGGAACCCCCATCCAAGCTAACGCCAATTCTGCCAACAACTGTACCCACCACTGTAGATGTCCCCAAGAAGGTGGAGGAAATTCCTCAAAGGATTACTCGCAATCGCGCCAAGAACAATCCCTCTGCTGTCCCTCCTACCTCCTGCATCATAACCTCATCAACGGCTGCCACCACTGTGATGAACAATCCAGTGGTGAGCATTAACCCGGTTCCAACGAGAACCCCGACGCCCACTTCAGTGTCTTCCTTTTCATCTCTGAAGAAAGAAAAAGACTCCGGGCTGAGCGTTTCCACTACTGCACCCCCAGCAACGAATGTACTGTCTTCTCTGTCTGCATCAGCGGTTCTCAGTAAGACAACTAAAGGTCGTCCCCTGTCTGTGGATGAAGAGGACTCGACCCAGCACCCGCGCAAGAGGAAATTTCACCGCACAGCTGGGCAGCAAGTCCAGGTCCAGCTTGTGAACACGGCCATGCAGCAGACCAGGGAAATGATTCAACAGACCTTAGCTGTAGTTGTCAATGCCATCAAGCTGGATGAGATCGAGCCTTACCACAGCGACCGGTCCAACCCTTACTTTGAGT
The DNA here is from genome assembly GCF_001649575.2 of Kryptolebias marmoratus. NCBI lineage: Eukaryota > Metazoa > Chordata > Actinopteri > Cyprinodontiformes > Rivulidae > Kryptolebias > Kryptolebias marmoratus. The sequence goes on from NC_051444.1 coordinate 5,180,017, forward strand.
ACCTGCAGATCAGGAAGAAGATCGAGGAGAAGAGGAAGATCCTGTGCTACATTACCCCGCAGGCCCCACAGTGTTACGCTGAGTATGTGACCTACACCGGTTCTTATCTGCTGGATGGCAAGCCTCTCAGCAAGCTTCATATCCCTGTGGTAAGTTACGCTGCCTCTATAAGATCCAGTTTGGATGACGACAAAGTTGGTTAAAAACTGTTAGAAATAATGATGTTTTCACTGAGGATGCTGCAGGTTCAGAACACAAAGCAGGAAAATAAAAATCACACCCAAATTTGGTGCGAATTCTTTAGCAGTGGTGAGAATCTTTAGGAACCTTACGATCTGAATTCAGTTCAGAGGGCTGCGATGTGTTTATAAAACTGTTATTGTTTATCCAAAACAGAGAAACTGAAATATATAGGAGAAATTTGTGCTGGGCGATATGGAAAAAATTCTATATCACGATATGGATAATTTTATATCTCGATAACGATATATATCACGATATACCACAGTTACGTACGTTGTCAGTTATTCTCTGAAAATATGAAAAAATAATCTCATTTCTTACTTTTTTCAAGTTTTATTTCGAAGTGACATTTAACTGAACTTTCACAAATGAGATCCGCTGCATTTTAGTGCAGCAATATATACAGGTGCTGGTCATAAAATTAGAATATCATGAAAAAGTAGATTGATTTCAGTAATTCCATTTAAAAAGTGAAACTTGTATATTATATTCATACATTACATACAAACTCATATTTCAAATGTTTATTTCGTTTAATT